>NC_045428.1:410886262-411188762 GCF_902635505.1 Sarcophilus harrisii | reverse complement strand
GCAGAGTTGTTATATAACCTAGCTCATTACCTTACATTCATTAATAGCCTTCCTCAATCAAGTGTGTAGCAGCCAAAAAGGAACCCAATTCTGTGCAATCTGAATATTGTGATTTGACTACTACTGATTGTTCCTAATCACTTCTGTAAAGGTAATCTACTTCCAGAAGGGATAGGCAGAAAATTATGAAGCCTATCTATGGATCGCATCAAGAATCAGAATCTCACACACAGGTCAGCTGTTTTGCACAGTCCTTCCCCAAAATCTCATTTCTAAAGCATATCCAATTCCTTAAGAATTCAAACCCTGGAATTCTGAGGCTAGCTGGAACGTACAAATTATTTCAGCTTTTGCCAAAAGAGATAGATTTTAAACAATAATATGTCAGATTCAGATTCTAAGGGAGAAATTTAAAGCTTGAAGTCCAAATGCCTGCCCATAACTTCATTTCAGTTTTTTGAACAAAAGCAAAAAATACCATAGTTCAGTCCCATATTTGGCATTAACTCTTACTAGTCACAAAAGGGGTCAGTATTACAGATTTTTCCAAAGTGGTTTAAATCAGAGGAGGTTTGTCAAAACTTGGCAGAACCTTTCAAGTGAGCACAGCGTGATGACAGAAATGAAACGCAATGTCTAAAAGAGAGAAAATAGGTCAGCACTCTGCAATAGTAAACTTGTCAGCGAGATCAATATGAACCTACAAGCTAATGGGGATGTTGGAATTTCCCTCCTATGAGGGAAGCGCAGTGTGGAGCCAGAACACGATTGTATAGTTGAGTCACTTGCAGAAAAGCAGATGATCTATTTAAATGGTATTTTCTCTACCCTTAATGAAAGGCACTGTTTTAAATATGGAATTTTCATGTTTAAACACAGTTTTCATTGACAAAATGTCATAGTAAATTAAATTTTGGTTCATTTGCTCTGATTTTAGTAATATGAGAAAAGAAAAAGGAAAGCAACGATCAAGCATCTTAAAATTCCAGAAATCTCATGAAATCCCTCATTAGCTTTCTAAATGTTAAATGTTTCAGAGAATTTAACATTCCAAATGGGATCTTTACATAAATTTTGAAATGACAAAAAAAAAAAAAAAAAATTCTTGTTACAGATATTTATCTTCTTGGGGCTCTTTAGTGCATTTATTTATTTATTTTTGAAGGTACATTACTTAATAAAAACATCAAATGCCAGTGCTTTGCAACAGTTTTGTTACTGTCTCTTTAAAATAACCCCCCAAATTACATTCAAAAAGCCAAGCTTTTCTGCTCATGTAGTGGCAGTGGATTTGGAAAAGTTATAGCCTACACTGCTCCTTTTCAGAGGCATTGCCCAGCATCAGTCAGCAGTCAATAAGCAGCTGCTGCTGCACATAAACTATTAAAGGATAAAGAGAATGCCATTGTGGGCTAGAGGGAAGGAGTGAAGAACTGAGCGAAATGCCACATGTGCCAACTGGTCTTTCTATGAGGAAAAACTCTACCAGAGAATGTAGTTGTGGTCGATGTAAGAGCGGAAATGGATTTTTCTGGAAACTTGGCTTATGGGGAAAGAAGCGCAGGAGGAAATAGAAATTAATTTGTTTGGCAAGTTATATGTGTATTTGTACACATGCACATGTCCAGGCATAATTTTTTACTTATCTTCAAAGAGAAATGTAACAAAACTGAGGTAGAAATAATGGCAGGAACACTCCAGCCAGGAGAGATTTTAAAAGTGTAATGGAAAATATATTGACAAAAAATGGAGCCAAAGTGTGAGTATGTGTGTGTGTGTGTGTGTGTGTGTGTGTGTGTATGTGTGTGTGTGTAGGGGTAAATCCTCATAAGTTTGAGGGTTTTTACGGGGTCATTTTGTCTGCATTTGTTTGTGGGGGATTGGGGAAAGTTGTTTGTTTTTGGCTGCTATTGACTACATTCTATAAGCAGCACTGCAACCCCATAAGCTATATCCGTGATCTAGAATGTCGCCATTCCCAACAGTTTTAACAAATAACTTCAAAACTACCACGACCACCGCTTATGCAGTAAAAGGCAGTCATAGCTTTTAGGTAATATGCCTCTTAAAGTCCTAACAGATCTCGTGGTTGATTGTTTCCAGATGCTAACATAAATGGAGTAAGTGGCTTTCCTTCACCAGTGTTATCTTTTAAGAACCATATCACTTAATTATCAAGGAGCAATGTACTAAGAACTCGTATAGTGTACTGACATAAAGAGAATTATTTTGCTCTGGTTTAATTCCCAGATTGGTAAAAGAACCTTTTTTTTTTTTTTTTGAAAAAAAAAAAAACCCTTCTATTTTCTACTTTAAACTGCGAAGATTTCAGTCATATCACACTTCAGTATTTTCCTGGATACATTCAAAATAATTTTCCTTTCCATTTTCCAATTGTTGAGGTAAACATACATATTTAATATAAAGTAACATTGAAGTCTAGCCTATAACTCTCAGCAGTACATAGTGCTTTCAACACATTCCTTTGAGGTACTGTACAAATCACAATCACTTTCCTGAGTTTTTGCAGACAGAACATTAAAAGAAATGAACTGCAGAAATTAAGGTCCAGATTACCGTTACCCTGTTTTACCTGTTCTTAGCTTAATACTGCAGAACAGACAGGATTGAGGAATACTGTTGCTCTTAGAATGGCAAAAATCTGGTTCTCTGTCGCAACACAACTGTTCATCTCTTTAGTCCAATGTTTGAAGTTAAAGCTCTTTATATTAGCACATGCCACCAATGTAATTGTGAGGCAAACAAAAAAAAAGCACCACTCCAGGCACTTGACAGCAACTAAATCTCAAGAACAGCAGAATGGAATCAACACACGGGGTTCATGTCCTTCTGAAATCAACCCACTTGCACCTTGCTCCTTGGCGAGTGGTGTCTGGCTTGAACAGAATTGAGCATCAACACACGCTTCCTGTCATCTGGGGCTTTTCAGATCAGCAGCTCTTGTTTGATGCATTTTTCCTCCAAGTCTACCCTGACTCTAAAGATGCAACATCATTGTCATCTCCCCCAGTAACCCTTCGCAATTTGAGTACTACCAAAAAGGGGTTCTCTACCCTATGTAGCAGGTTTTGTGTGTGTGTGTGCCAACATTCATTACATTTAAAAAAAAAAAAAGAAACGAAAAAGAAAAATTATCACTGACTGCAACCGAACATTTTGTTCCATTCAACATAAGTATCAAGCTCTTTTTGAGATATGCTAGGCTGAATCTTGCAGAAAGCATTTTCAAAGTCTTGATATGTAACTGGCCTCAATTGGCTGGGCATAATGGCTGAAAGGTCTGTCGCTGGCATGGCATGGAGTGGGCCCACTGCTGCTTCCTGACACAAATGAGCCACATCTAGTCCAGAGAAGCCTTCTGTGCGCTGGACAAGCAGTGCAAACTCCTTGTCATTGAGACAGTAATTGTGCTGTGAGAGCAGTTGTCCTATTATCTGGTGCCTCCCTGTGCTGTCAGGAAGCGGGATTAAAAGTCGTTTTATGAAGTACCTCCGAAGGGATTCATCTATTTCTTCTGGTTTACTGGTGGCGCAAATTACTACTATTTGGTCCTCAGCAGAAGTTAGTACAGTGTCCAGCTGCATAAGGAACTCGGTTCTCATTCTATTGACCGGACTGTGCTCTTCACTCACTTGAGAAGAGAGAAGCATGTCAATGTCACTAACAAAAATCACGGAGGGCTGACGACACCTGGCCACAAGAAAGGAAGCGTGGACGATTTTCTCTCCTTCCCCTAACCACTTGGTGACTAGACTGGAGCCAGCAATTTTGAAAAACGTAGCCCCCAGCTGACTAGCTATGCATCTACCTAATAATGTTTTGCCTGTTCCCCGAGGTCCAAATAAAAGGATGCTCCGAGGTAGGGCAGTCAGTCCATTGAAAGCATCTGACCTCAACACGGGCCATAAAACCTCCTCTTTAATGACAGCCTTTACCAGGTCAAGGCCGGCGATGTCATTCCAGTCCACTGGAGGTCCTTGGTTGATAATCTCATTGGTTACAAGGTCAATGAGGTGTGTGTCAGTATTCTTCAGTTGCTCGTCCACAGAGTGGTTGGATGAGGTAGCTGCACGGAGTCCCGGGCCTTGCATTGGATGAGGGAGGAGCTGTCTGTGCTCGTCCCCATGCTCATTCATTACGGGGGATGTATACTTTCCAAAGGATTCACTGGTTCTGGATCCCAAGGAATTTTTAGTAGTACTGTACGAAGGGGGTGTCAAAGCCCTGCTGGACTGGCTGCTGAATTTCCTTTGCTGTTCAGAGGACATTAGCTGCTTTGTTGGCTTAAATGCTAAGGATGATGTTTCAGCACTTCTGTCAAAGCCATTCCCCCTGTTTGTGTTTGAAATGCTGTTGTCGGGCATTCTGTACATAGGACTCTGTGTAGATCTCTGTTGGCCATAGCTGTAATTTCCATAACTGGAGTCCATTTCTCCTTGCCCTGCCATATAGAAGGCTTTCCGTTTGAGAGAACTTGCTGAACTGTTTGTCAGAGCTGAGGGGGCAATAGGTGTCAAACCGTGACTCTGGTAGGTATAGCCAGGTACAGTAGTAGGGGGCAGCGGAGTAGGAGCAGGAATTCCTGAAGGCAGGTATGCTGAAGGAGGAGGTGCACCACCTGGGCTGTACCCAGGTCCCACCGAGGTTTGAGGAGGATAGCTAGCAGAGGGGTAGCTATAACTGGAGAGGTTAGAGGTCCCATTGTAGCCTGGGACTAGGGCTGGTGGTGGAGGAGGAGGTGGCGGTGGCTGTAAGAGGCCGGAGCTATGCAAAGGGGATGGATGAGGGGAAGGAAGTGCAGGTGCTGGCTGGCTGCTGTATGTAGAATGCAAATATGATCCGTTGTATCCTGTGGCATATTCCTGAGATGGTAGCCCTGAATGGAGACTCGGTACTGTGTGACTTCCACAGGTACTACTAGAGTAACTAGGTTCTGTCAGGTTGCTGGCCACCCCAGGAGAACTCCCTATACTGGCAGAGACATCCGCAGGAGGGAGAGCTGTACTTACACCAGCTTTGCTGGCGGTGATAACATCTGGAACACAGTTCATGGGATACACACTTTCGGAATTCAATGAAGGCTGCCAAGGTTCACTTTCATTCTTCCGACCATTCACCAACCCTGAAGGTGCATCCGTGTAGTTGCTGAGGACAGGCCGCTCAGCTGGGCCTTCAAGAATTCCAGAATACTTCTCTGCATACTTTTTTAACAAATTGGAGGCAGTCAAAGCAGATATGTCGTCATTGGCCCAGGCGTATTGATAGGTGCGCTGCAGATGACCACGGTAGGCTTCAACTTTGTGGGCAGGAGACCGAGTGGTCGATGTGATGTCAAAGTGCTGTTCTGGCCACTGGGCATGCTCCGGCGTCCACTGCATCTTCAAGCCTATGGTTGTTGGAGAAAAAATAAAGTTAATGGTATGTGTAGATATTCTTTAGACTTTTTAAGAGCATCCTGCAGATGCAATATTTAAAAGCAAAACAAATCAAAATTTACTCTCATCCTGTATAGTCAAGAATAATTTCATATCGACACTTTGACCTTCCAAAAGCTTTAGCGGTTATATGTTACCTGTATTATTATCTGCATGATTTAAAGTAAATTAAAATTAAATTCAGCTTAAAAATAAAGACCGATAGCTACAAATGATATATTACACACACCCTAGAAAGAACCTGAAATGTGTTCACATAAAGCATGGTTATTTTTTTTTCCACAAAAAAAGAAAAAAGTGAGTTCAATTGTGTACATACATATACACACATACATACATGCACATTCTTTTTCCTGTCAAATTAAAACACATTCATGATGAGTTTAAAAATAAAATATGCACAGATTTAAAATACTTAGAATGTAAGTGTTATTAACATGTAAGATACCTAACTGCTCTGTCTTTTCATATCACAGTTTCTGTTTTATATTTTAACCAATATAAAAATATGAGACACAGCTGACAGATCACATCTAGGATACCTCTCTTATTTGGTACTGAACACCTAGTTAGCACAGTATAATGCACCCTGCGCAGAACAATATGACACAGACAGAGCAGGTCATTCCATAATCCAACTCTCATCTAAAGTGGTCCACGACAGTTTCAAATCTGCTTCGTGGAGTGCAGCAAAGCAATCTCCCAGGCAGCGCTCCATCGCTTTCATCACACAAAGCCTACAACTCGGTATGAATTACAACTGGCTCCTTTCTGCTTTTCAGTTCTGTTGTTGAGTCTCTGGAAAAAAAAAACAAGCATCACTTGTCTGTCGGTCTTCTTGCGTTCTCTCTCTCTCTCTTTTATTATTATTTCTCCCTTTTTAGTTTAGAGCCTTCAGGGTACTTAGAAAAGGTGTATGGTGGGGTAAAAGAGAGAGAGAAAGAGAGGTAAAAAGAGAGAGAAAGAGAGAGGAAGGAAAGAAAAGAGGAAGGGGGAAGGGAGAGGGGAAAGGAAGGACAAATGGAGAATGTGAAGCAATCTCACCCTTCAAAGTTCCATAAGAAACAATGTATGACATTAGTTATTAGAGGATAACTAGGTGACAAGATGATGTGGTTAACAATCTTTCATTTGCTAGACTAATTGGTGAATAGAACTCTCTGTGATCAGACTAAATAGCATTTTTTTTTTCCCACTTAAGAGAATTCATAGCTCTTAAAAGAATTATAGAATCATCAAATTTTAAAGCTGGAACTTTCCCTAGAGATCACTTAATCCAAACCCTTCATTTTATAGATGAGGAAATTGAGACCTAGAATTAGTGACTTGCCAAAGGTCACACTGCTATTTAGTGGCAGAACTGAGGGGGAGGGGAGAGAGGCAAAACACCTATCTTCCATAGCAGTTTCTTTCCACTATAATGCATGCAACGCATGACAGGATTGTTGCATATTTGGGTACAGCTATATTAAACAGACTTTCTTAATTCTCTCTTGTATGACCAAAAATGGTTCTTGCAAACTGTATAGTGCCCTCCAGCACAGATTCCTTGATAAGGGGGAGGCCTAGTTTAAATGAAGCATCTGTGGCACGAGCTCCCTTCTGAATTATTCCAGTCTATTTTGACAGCTCCTACCCCTTTCTTTTCTCCTCCCCCAGCCCCTTTAGCTCCTCATTGCCTGACTCTGGCATCTGACATGGCCAGCTTAGCCTCCCTAAGCTAAACCTAACATAGCACACAGTTTGGTAACAGAATGGCGTGTTGATTCCCTTCTGACTCCCTCTTCCTTGTTTGCAAAACCGCTGCACCAGACACTGGAAGTTAATTAGCAGGATGATGCTGTGCTAATTGTGTTAATTTACAAGGTTTTAGTCAAAGAGAATCATGCCAGGGCTGGCACTGCTGTCATGCTTCCGACTTAATGATTAAGAAATACTGAAAACAAGGTGGGAAGGATTGCAGTAATTACACAATAAATGAATAAAGCAACAGGATTCATTTGCAAATATATTTTATTGCAGTTGTACTCATTTGCATTTGGATTTTTTTTTTTAAAGGATTCATGCAGATATTCATTTGCAAATCACCGTCTCAGTTAAATTAAGCCTGAAAGCTGCAAAGTACAACTTAATCGAGCCTTATATTTTATTAGTACAATACTGAAGCTCCTGTTTCACACTGGCTTGTCACAAAGCTCTTCCTAGTTTCTTTCTTTTATTTCTCTAGGGTTATTCCCCCTTTAAAAAGTCTATTTCCCTTTCCCTATCTCCATTTGTCAAATATTCAGGTCAACTGGAGAAGTGATATTTTAAAAAATAACAATGCTATTTCTAAGGATCAGCAGGTATCATTTTATTCAGAGACACTATCTGGAGGTGAGTTCTTGAAAGATGCGTTTTTAAATCCTGGAATTGTTTAAATCCTGGAAAATTGTTTAAATCCTTAATTGTTCCTGATCTCTCATTCCATACTTTTTCAGAAGAGAAAACAAACCACCAAAAAAAAAAAAAAAAAAAAAAAAAAAAAAAAAAAAAAAAAGCCGAAATCACACTTGAAGGGGAAAGATGCAGTTTTAATGAAGCAACATTTCAGGAATCATACATTCATTAAATTCAACTAGAAATTATTAAGAGCAAATCACCAGGAACCAATCGCAAGTAATCAGTATCTAAATTCTTCTGGTGCCATGGGATTTACTCCAGCCTTATAAAAAGGAGAGAATACTAATGTATCTTTAATGTAGAACTGCCTAAAAGACATACAAATTCATTAGTCCTATAAATTATATCTATGATATTAATGTCCTGAGATTTTTCTCTTCAAGGATTACCCAAACACAGAGTTAGACAAATAAGAACTTAGATATTCCACATATAAGAATGTGATTAGGTAGATTCTTGGGTAGGTATACACGAATAAGTGTCATGCAAATGGTCTCAGAAAAGAATCTAACAAAGGAAGTTACAACAAAGAAATTAGAATGGACATGGCCTCTGCTATTAAATGTAACTGAACTCTGCTAGCACTAGCATATTAATTAACAAACATATATTGGGTAAATTTAGATTTTACAGTAACCATTTTGCTTTTTATAAATCTATTAAGTGATTAGTTCAGGATAAACTATTTTAAGCCATGGTAGATAGGGCATTAAATATAGTGTTACAAATTCTGGTTCTAAGTTTAAAGCAATCTTCTCTTTAAGAGAATTCCATTTTTCCCATAATGTAACATAGATTCAATTGCCATAAAAAGAGAGGGGTGTAATTTGAAATAAAACAAATTGGCTATCTTTCACTGGATAAGAAAAATCTTTTTCAAGGTGAGAGATTCTAAATTTCTGCTTAGTTTACCTTGAAGTAGGAAAGCTATTTAAATTTCGTAAAATTTCAGCTTCACCTGCAATTAAGCAAAGATCATATCCAGCAAAATTATTTATTTAGAACAATTACTAGATAGATCATTGCTTTCTGATTGTCATGCTATCTTTGGCCTCCTTAACATAAGCATTTATTCCGGTACTTTGTAATGATTAGTGTTATTTGGAAGCATAAGTTAACAGTTAACCATATGTGAGTTCTTCATATTAGTATGAGCTAAAGAAGCTATCCATAAGACTGCCTGGGCCTTAAGGGCATAAAGAGCCTTTTTATCAATTCCTTGCATTTTGACATTAATTTGAAGTAGCACCAAACTTGTTTTTTTTTATTCTGTTTATTGTTAGTGATCTCTCAGATACCAAGTGGGAACAAATATGCAAAACCACACATGGTCTTTGAACAACAACAACAACAACAACAATAACATTGTGCTCTATTTGAATTGGTAGCTGTTAAGTCTAATTTTTCTTCATATACATATATGATATATTTAAATCATATAAATATATAGTAGAGCTTCACAAGTCCTTAATGTATTTTATTCTAGAAATAATATGTGTAAAACCTTAGAAATAATATTATTTTATCAGTAATAGAAGTATGATTGAAAGAAAAAGTACTCCCACAGGTGTTAGGAAATTATTTTTTTAGTTACTATGAACATTTGGGAAAACAAAGCAAAAAAAAAAAGAGAAGAAAGAAAAAATAGTTCTTAAACTAATTGGAAAACCTCTCATAAACATTTATAAAAAGGATTGTCAAATAGGATAAATGACAAATTTTATAATGTAAAGTGTTTAATATTTATATATAGAATGGTATGCAAGAGAAACTTGCTTTTAAGATAATTTAACATAAGTGTTACATGCAAAAGACAGATACCATACTAGAAAGCTTGAGTGATCTATTCTTGTCTGATATTGTTTTGATATTGTTATAATGCTACATGCTTTTCAATCATACTGAGAGGTTGGCTCTTTTCAAACATTTTTAAGTAGTCATCACTGAACAGTTTATTATTTTTTTTCCATTTCTAAAATATTTACTCCTTATTCCTTTCTCTCAAATTCTCTAAAGGTTGAAATTATTTGAAATGAACACAAAAAATCAGAAATGTGTTATAGTCTGAAAATATTTCCATACCTTCAATTTTACAACTAAATTATGGATGAAGAGAAAGGAAATAACATTGGAGGAAAAATAGAAGTTTTGAACCAATTTTCTGAATCAAAGGGAACTTAAAATTAAAAGCTAGCAGTTTCCTAGTAGTCAGTGATCTGTACATAGAACATATTCCTTAAAATAGCCATTTTTGTCACCTAGGGTTCCTCCAGATACTTTTGTAGTCCTAAAAAGCTACTTGTTCCAAGAAGGTTGCCCTAGGTTAATTTTGGCTGCTAGGTAAACTGCCTTGATTTGTACAACCTTACAGACTTCCTAGGGGCAGGGACCTGGAGGCAAAAAGCTGCAGGCACAGGTATGCAACAGATCAGCAAGCAGCACAATACATAAGTACACAACAAAATGCAGAAAAACACCACACCTATTACTACATTTCTTTGGGTTGTTTTACCTCCAAACATTTCATTATTATTATTATTATATTTTAATATTGAAACTATTTTATTGCAATATTTAGCAAGGCATGGGCTTGGAATTTAGGGTTAGGGTTAGGGTTAGGGTTAAAACATAAGAATTATAATACAGTTAAACTTCCTCCACTGTATACAACAAATTCATCATTTTCTAGGCAAAATATAGCAGAGCAAATTCAGAGAAACACTAACGCTTTCAAAAACAGACTAGAAAGTTTATTAGTTGCAACTGATAGGTTTATGTTGCAAAAATACTTCAGAGGAGTTTCATGAACACCCTACTCCTGAAAACTGTGGCTTTGTCCTTCCCAATCACCAATTTTCAAGCTGGACTACAACTAAATACAATTTGCAAAGATTCTGAGCAGTCTTTATTCTAGACTCTCCTCATCAATGGCAAATGAAAGTTAAGTCAGAGGCAGATAACATAAACAAAGTTCTAGAATAACATTATTCAGATTACCAAGAGGAGAAATAGAACCTCTGACATATTTCATCTGGAACCCTCTTATCAATATATACCCTTATGATGTCTTTTTCATCACCTGGTTTGGATCTGAAAATAAAATAAGGTGAACTTATTGATAACAAAAAGGGGAGAGGTATTCAAAACATGCCAGCTCCTACCCTGAAATATATTTGCTTTTCATCTTTCTTTAAATAATCTTTTCTTCTCAAGGCTCAGTTAAAACATTCTCTCCTCCTCGATAGTCATAAAGCCCTTTCTGCAGTTTTTCTTCCATCAAGCACTGGGCCTAGAGTCAGGAAATTGTCATTTAGTGGGGTTTTTTTGGTCACGTCTGACCCATCCTGACTGCATTTGAGATTTTCTTGGCCAAGATACGGGGCAAGTTTGCCATTTCTTTCTTCTGCTCATTTTCAAATGAGGAAACTAAAGCAAACAGGGCTAAGTGACCTGCCCAGAGTCACCTAGCTAAGTGAATAACACAGGTCAGATTTGAACTTGGAAAGGTGAATGCTTCTTCCTGACTCTAAATCTGGTATTTTATTCACTGTTCAAATTTGGCTAAAGACATTTATTATCTGTGTTATCCTGGACAAAGTACTTGCCTCAGTTTCCTCAAGTGTAAAATGCACCTACCTCCAGAGTTGTTGTGCGGACCAATAAAACCAAAAATTGTAAAGTGCTTAGCACAGTGCCTGGCACATAGTAAGAATTATCTAAATGTTAACTATCCTTATAAGATATTTCTCTGTGTACATATCATAATCCCCACTTCTCTCCACTACCATTAGAAATTAAGCTCTATGAGGGTTGAGGTTATCTGTTTTAGGCTTTGTATATGGTTAATGACATACATAGGCAGTACCATTTGATATTTATTTGATTGAATCCAGTCTATTACATTTGATCTCATTTTCAGGACACCAAAATATGTAGGTTATAAGTGAACATATTATTCAGCACTTTTACAGTAGAGGAAAAGCTGAATTCAGTCCCAGGACCCGAGTTTGAATTCCAGTTCTGTCACTTATCTATTTCACCTTAAGCAAATCATTAAATGCTTCTGATTCCTTCACCAGTAAAATGAGGATATTATAATAAATGATCTCTCCAAATCCCCACTGCTCTACCATGAATGGTTCTATAAATACTTATTGACTGTACATTTGCTAATTGCAAAGCATTGGGAATAGGAGTAGAATTTTTTTTTTTTTAAAGGAATATAACATCAGAAAGGAAAAAGCTAACCGAGCAGAAATAACATTTGCAGCAAGTATTTCCAAATTGTTTCAGAGTTGTAGATTAAGAAACATTCCTTCAATGATAAATGGTTAGAGACTAAAACACAATTCACAGAAGAATAATTCCAAGCTATTGATAGCCATATCAAATAATATTCCAAATCACTATTAGAGACAATCAAATCAAAACAATTCTCAGCTTCCATGTCATGCCTATTAAAAAGTTAAAGTTGATTAAAAAATAAATTGGTAAATGTTGGAGGAGCAGTGGGAAAACAGGTACAACAGTGGAGCTATGAATTAATATAGCTTTTCTAGAAAGTTATTCAAAACTATATTCCCATAATTACCAAACTATGCATACTCTCTGACCCAGAGCCTATATGTACTCCAAAGAGATCAAAGAATAAAGAAAAGAGTCATGTATAAGTATATGCATACCCACTTGCATACTATTTATATATACATATGTAAACATTATGTTTCTGGATTTGGATCTATGTGTATTTACATATTCATTCACTCATTTACTTACAGCAGATCTTTGTGTGGTGGTCAAAATTTGGAAACTAAGGGGGTACTGATTCATTGGGAAATGGCTGAACATATATGAATATGATGGAATTCTGCTGTATAGTAAGAAATAACTAAAATGATGGTTTCTGAGAAACCTAGGAAGATTTCTATGGACTGGTACATAATGAAGTAGGCAGAATCAGAACAATTTATAAAATAGCAAGAATACTATAAAATAAAAACCTTGAAATACTTAAGAACTCTGATCAACATAATGACCAAACATGATTTTAGAAGACATGATGCAAAATGTCACCCATATCTTGTCAAAAAAGTAATAGATTCAAGGTACAAAATGAGATAAACAGTTTTTGGACATGACTATGATGAATGTGTTCTTCTTAATTATACATATTTGGTACAAGGGTTTTGCTTTTTCTAGTTATTTTTTTATGGTAAGTTGGAAGAAGTGGAGTAGTTGGGAGAGAAAAATGCTGTTAAGTTAAAAAAAAAAAAATGAAACTCAAAAGAACAAAAAGGAATCTATTTCTCAAAGCTACCTTCACAGAGCATCAGACATTCTTTCTTTCTTTTTTTAAGCATGATGTGCAAAGTTTTCTAATCATGAGATAAGAAACAAATTGTATTAATGCTGTATGCCCAGCACTATGCTAAATATTATTTCATTTGACCCTTACAACAATACTGGAAAGAAGGTACTATTAGTATTTCCATTTTATAGTTGAGGAAAGTATATAGAGATTAAGTTATTTGCCCAGGATGACAGAGCTAGTAAGTATCTACTGGTGTTGAACTTAGTCCCAGTTAATTAATTACAATCCCAACACTATCCACTATGCTACATAATTTTATAAACTGAATCTGAATCTTAAAAAAAGACTGAAGACCATATGATTTTAGAGCTAGAAAAAATCTTAGAAAAAGATCTTTTCTCAAAAGCCTTTTATTTTACAAATGAGAAAACAGGCCATAAGGGTAGTGATTTGTCTTGAGATTACATAGGCAGTTCATTACAGATTTGGGATTGTACTCTAAGTCTCCTATACTTCCATGTCACTGCTTTTTTTGCTTTACCAAAACTTATTTCTACTGTTCACACAGGAAGAAAAAAAAAAAGATACTTTTTGCTCCAGTTATCCCAGACACAGACATTAATTCAAATTACTATTTAATTAAAAGTTTTAATAAAAAGAGAAAGTGTGAAGGTTTTGAATCCCTAACAAAACCTTCTGTAGAGGGTTGATTTTGAAAATAGAAAATAAAAAACAAAAATGAGATTTATTCTTAGAATTTAGGTGACTAAGAGAAAAGAACAACTATTTTCAAAATGCCAAGATCAATTTCTAAAGAAATTTATTGTCGTGATGCTGACAAGATAATAAAAATAAAAATAGTTCTAGATGATATTTCAACAAATTTAAAATCCAGGGACTCAATTCACTTATGCAAAATTGTTGCTTTTTGTCCAAATTTTTAAAAAGTTTTTAAAAAGTGTTGAAAATTCATATGTTCTATAATTAAAACAGAAACAATTAGTGTTTTACCTCTTATAGGTAATTTGCACACCTTAACATTAGAAACCAAAAATTAGAAGCAAAATATTGGTTAAGTATGGATGAGTAAAAAAAAAAAAAAAAAATCCAAAATCTAGTCTCAAATGAATATACCCCAATTATCTAATTTAAATATTGTCAAATGATTATTCCTTTTAAATCACACTTTCATATCTTATGACAGCAAATTACAACACAATTGTGGCAAACTGCTCCCCTCCCCCAACCCCAGTCCCATCCTTCACAAAACACATTCTACCTCATTTACATGAAGCAATACTTTTAACAACCATTTAGGCTAAGAGCTCTCAGAGCTTCAGTAGTTACAACTCATATCTCCAGAACTCAAAAACTCCAACCACAGAAAAATAGATACACCAATAAAACTTAAAACAATATCTATATTCCCACACAAAGGTAAACTAAGTATCTCAGTTATCCACTTATCTACATCCATATGTGTGTGTGTGTATGTGTGTGTGTGTGTGTGTATAGGTGCCTGTCTGTCTGTCTCTCTTAATTTTTTTTTTTTTTCTGATGGAAGGAATGATTCACTCTATCTTGCCCAGACTGGCAATATAGTAGATCTCAATTTTGACTGGCACTAAAGCTTTAATCTGTTCCTTTTCCCAACCTGGACTAGTTCATTCCTTGGGCAGCCTAGTACCTCTCCTCTACCAAGAGTTTCCTTACCATATTGTTGTCACACTTAATGTGGGCACCAATCTTTAATTTTACTGCAGTTCAAAATCCCTGAACTCAAACAATCCAGTGGATCACTTAATTAATACCCTCTTGAATCTTGGATTCCACTCTTAGAACCACCTGGGATCTGCCAACCCAGTTTTGTCAGCTTATCTTTACAGTTAACATCTATGTAACACTATGTATAAGGCATTATGCTGAGTACTAACTATCTTGAGAGCTAGGTGCTGTAATGATGTGCATTTTATAGATAAGGGAAACTGATGCAAATAGAGGTTATGGCTTATCCAGGGTGACAGAGGTAGTAAATATGTGAGACTACATTTGACAGGTCTTCCTGACTCTCAACCTGGTACTCTAGGAATTGTTCCACTTGCTTGCATATAGGTCATCTCCATGCCACTCTTCAATACTAGTTTCCTTTTTTATCTCCCCATTATATGTTGTCTTCCCTAGAAGGAGGAGCTCTTTGGGGTGGTGACAGTTTTATTTGACCACATTTGTATCTTCAATGGATTGAGCAATGGATCTGGAGTCAGGAAGCTCTGAGTTCAAATCTAGCCTCAGACACATACTAGCTCCATAACCCTGATTAAGTCTTTTAATCTCTTCTCTGCCTTAGCTTATTCTATTGTAATATGGGACTAATTGTAATACCTACTTCTCAAGGTCTTTGTGAGGATTTAATAAAATGCTATTTGTAAATGCATAAATATTATCTCCTTCCTTCTTTAGTGCTTAGCACAATGCCTGGAACACAGTAAACGCTTTAGCCATCTAATCTATGAATCTAAATAAATTTTATAAATCTAAAACACTTTATAAATAATTAAATACTTTAATAAATCTAAATAAATTTAATAAGCTTCTAGTGAGGCATTCCCTGGATTCTGTGATAACTTTTAGAAGTCTTTTTCTTCCTTTTTACTATGCATACACACATATTTTAAGGGATTTTAATCATTGTAATCATTAGTATATGATATCATTAATACCATTGTAATACTAATTCAGAATACTTTAAGATTCCCAAATTGTTTTCTTCACAACAACATGTGATGCAAGAATAAAAAGTAAATAAATAAAAGAATAATATCTGCATCATAGATGAAGCCACCCATCTTCAGAAATTATGTGCCCTTAGTCACTTAGTTATTAAGTGTCAGAGAAGGATTTAAACTCAGGTCTGGCTTGATTCTAAGTCCTTTCCTTTTTCTACTTTTTCCACTATATTTCACCACATTTTCTTCCTGAATTGCAGGTACACAACTAAGGTTAGTTGAGGTTGCTGGATTAGTGATTTTTAGAAATGAAAATCTTAAAATTTTAGAAAATGAAAAATAATTACCATTAAAATTTTGATCAATTATTGCCCCCCTCACCCCACAAACCCAATCATTTCCTCCTTCACTTCTCCTCTTTCCAATCCAACCTCCACAGAGCTGCTAAAATAATCTTCCTCAAGTCCAGATCTGACCATGTCACTGCCTTTCTCAGAAATCTCCAGTGGCTTCTTATTCCCTCTAAAATAAAATACAAACTCTTCACCTTGAAATTTAAAACCATTCACCAGCTGGCTACAGCGTTCCTTTCCAAACTTATTTCTTCTTTCTTATAGATAATGTTCTAGTCAAACCAGCCTATTTGCAGTTCCCCAGACACAGGGTTCTAAATCTCTTACCTTAGCATTGAGTGTTCTCATGTTAGGAAAATCTTTACTCCTAATCTGCTTAGAAACAAATTCATTTTCGTTGTTCAGTTATGTACGACTTTTTGTGACCCCATTTGAGTTTTTTTTGTTAAGAGATACTGAAGTTATTTGCCATTTCCTTTTCCACTTCATTGTATGGATGAGGAAATTGAGGCAAACAGGGTTAAGTGACTTGTTCAGAGTCACACAGCTAGTAAGTAGCTGAGGCCAGATTTGAACTCAGGAAGAGGAGTCTTGACTAACTCCAGTCCTGGCACTCTACTCACTGAACCCCTGAAGCCAAGTGTCATCAGGAGCTGTTTTCTCTTTAAATTATTTCTCATCCTATTAATTGTTGTTTTTGCTTCTTCCTCAAGTTATATTGTATGTACTTAGCATTGTTTGAGCTTTATCACCTCAATAGATTAGTATTTTGTGCCAATAATTAATTGTTAAATATTAAACTCCTCTTTGAAAGGGGGTCTTAGAAGCCATTTAGTCAAATCTATAATTGACTACAATGACTTCTACAATAGATGGAACCAATGGCAGTCTAGATTTAGCTTGAATATTCCTAGTAGGCAAAATTCATAATACACAAATAATATAATTTTTTCTTCAGGTTCTCATTTCAAAAAATTCTCTGTCTATTCTCATTCTCTTATCCTCATATGATCATAGATAGCTTTTTAAATTAAATTCATCTTATTCTGCTCTCTCCCTCCCCCAATTTAGCCTATTTCATTAAGGTCCTTCCAGGTTTAAAAAAAATCTGAATACACATCATCTTAATTGATGACACTACATTTTGTGATCATTGCTTGCTTTTTGATTCTTTCCATAACCATCACTTGAAAAATTCATTCCAGACTTTTGCCAAGAATCTAAGTAAAGGTCACCACCTACAGCTCACATTTTAATATTGTTAGTGTATGTTTCTTGTATTGATAGTTATATGGTCTTATAGTAAATAGAGTAGTTTAACGGAGATTCTATGATGCCTAGTTGGCTGTCTAAATATTTTCTTATAATTGGCACAGTAGATAGTCTTGGGATAAGGAAGTTTTGGATTCAAGTTCCCCCTTTGATTCCAGCTGTGTGATTGTACAATTCATTCAACTCAGGGCCTCAGTTTCTTTTTCTGTAAAATAGGTATAATAACTAAAGAACTACATAAGAAGATGTTGTTATGCTTGGATAGATTCAATATATACATATACATTTACATATGCATGAGCATTCTATTCATGTCAAGTACTATGTATCTCTATCTTATCTGGTCCATAATTTCATCATCAGTAGAAGGAATTCCAAGGGAAGAAATTCCCTCTATTAATACAGATCAGCAAGTTTACTATAGCAGATAGCCTTAGAGAATAGTGACTTACTCAGTCACAGAAACAAAATGTGTCACAAACAGGACATGAATACTTTTTTTTTTCTGATTCAGAAGCTAGCTTTTGACCCACTATCCCACAATGTTTCATATATAAGTGTGTGTGTGTGTGTGTGTGTGTGTGTGTGTGTGTGTTTGAATTCATTTTTTGGTTAGAAAAAGAATAAATCTACCTTTTGCTACTTGCCCTCCATTCTATGGAAGCTTTCCTATAGTGCAATACATTTTATTCAGATGACAAAAAAACTCACTCATCAAACTGTGAATGAATTTGTATATTAAACTGTAAAGATGACTATTTTACCATTATTACCTACTGAAGGTGAAACTCTGTAAGTGTGGGCCTGACCGGTCAGCATTTTTAATATGCAAGACATATATAAAAGGAGAGCTTGCATTTATGAGGATGAATGCTTAAGTGCTCATGCAAAGCAATTATACTGATGAAAGAAATATCACTTTTAGCCCACTGATCTCATGTTCAATATGTGGCCATGACAGACAGCACATCACTTAAGGCTCCTCCTTTCTGATAATAGCTTATCACCATCCACACAAGGAATAGCATAACTACAAGTCTACATCAATTTGCAGAATACATAAAAACTAGCCTTTTCATGCCAATAGGTTCTTATATTTTTACCCATTCAATCTGTCAGAATTCTAGTACTTAAATAAATGTGGGTGAATGACAAGTAATTACATTCACATTGAAATCTATATAATTTATAAGTATAATGTATAATTCTTTTATAAAAGTTACAAATGTTTGCAAGCAAGTATACTTGAATAAACTAACATCTGACAAAAGTCAAGGCTAAAGGTTCTATGTAGCACTTCCTAAATTAATGGACAAATCTATACTCCCATATTCATGGACAGATATATATGTATATACATAGGCATGCATATATACTACTTGAAGTATTATAGAAATCTGAACCTGGAATTCTGTTTTTCACTGTTAGGTGTCATCAACTCTTTCAAGAGAATCTGAATTCAAGTCTCCGTAGGTGAAGTAATATCTGATTTTCATATGTTCAGCCAAATGTTAATTTGTTTAGTGTACCTTTATGAGGGATTTGAGACACCTTATAATCAGTTTAAATAAGCCTTTGCAGTTAACCTTTAAAGTTGTTTGATGACCCTTCATTTTTTATGCCGCCTCTTACTTTTTTCCCCTCCATATGTTACTTTCAATCCATTAAGGCCATCAAATCCCCCTATTTTCCCCACCCCTTGTTCTTTTTGTCATATAGAGATCTTCAGGACATACCACATATATCCAGAGGGAATGCCAAGGCTAATGAATATGTATATTCTGTGTCACAACAGGGCACTCCCCTTGTTCTGCAGTATCAACCTTTTTAAGTGTGTAAATAACAGGTGAACTAAAGAGCACAGGGATAAATGGGGTTAACACAACCTGAAAACCACAGTCTAAATTCACCATCATGAATCAGAAAGGAGAGATACAAATGCTAATTTTTTTTTAAATATTTGAATTTTTCTTTCTAATGTCAAGGATTCAGTAGAACAGAATTATGCCAATGGACTCTAAGATCTCATTTTAACACTTTCCATTAACACAACAAATTTAGCACAATACAAACCTAGATTGATAACAAATAGAAGGTTAAGATTCTACTCATAATCCTACAATGTAAATGCTAACAATGTAATTTTGAATTGTGCTTCAAATCCTCTTCCAAGTAGTGAAAGCATAAATCCTAAATAAATAAACCAGGAGTAACAGGTACAAACAGTCAATTATAATAATTTATTTATAATGATGTTAATTCAATCATTTTATTAAGTATGGACCTTTGTACCTAATCCACCAAATTAATTGTTTGGGGGGAGTAGGATCACTCAAATTTCAAACACTGTAGTCACAATCTTTTAAGTAGTTCTCCAGCATTTTCCTCCATTGGAAACATATATATATATATATAAAGAGAAAACAATGAGTTCTTATTTAAAATGAAGCACCTCTCTGCTAATTAGATAAAGTATAAAAACATTACTCATTTTTAAGTACAAACATAATCTGATACCCTCCTAAAACCTCTCTCTTTAAGTTGACACCAAAGCATAAGGAAGCCTGTACAAAATTTGTTTAGGTTATCTAAGCATTTTGCTCTTTGGGGCAATTCTTGCATTAATTTTTAATGCAATAGCAAAGAAATGTAGCGTCGTGGATTTCGATAAAAATATTCTATAGCCAAGACTGGGTGACATAGTGCATTAATTCAGTGTCCTTCACTCCTGGGACCTGCGTATAATTTAGTCCAGTCTGAAGAAAATAACTTTGATCTGGAGGCAGTGGAAAAAAGCTACATATGAAATGAGTTTTGGTGGGTTTAGTGTTGTTTCTTTCATATAAGACGACATATAAAGATAAACTGCTTTAGAACACTACCAATGTGGCACTGGATTAAAAGCAAAAGGCTATTAGTAACTCAGACAGAGTTTTTTCTTCCCTCTCCTATCCACTCATTGTATGCTCCTCACAAAAACATTCTAAAAATCTAGTAGAGTAAAACCCTAGTACCAATTATAATGGAAATTCTCTGATTTCCAGAAAAAGGGAACATTGCTAAAGTGTATGAATGACAATACCTGTTTTAACACTGTTGTCTTTTCCATTTGTAACACTGAATGGTGGATAGTGAGAAATAGAGGCAGAAGACAGGATATTGGCATGTAGGGGGAATCTAACATTGTCTTTTCTAAAGAGGGTGGATGTCCATCTGCTTAGTCTCTGGAATAGCATCAGCACAAAAAAGAACAGCAAGTTTAAAAGAAATTGCTTGTTCAGGTTATATTTTAAATTTTTGCTCTATGGCTATGACAACACACACAACTGGATTTACTATTTATCACGTTTTAAACACATGCATGTATTTGTGTGTGTGTGTGTGTGTGTGTGTGTGTGTGTGAAGTGTTCCTTTTCTGCATATTTTCCCCCATATAATCAAAGTGATTGATTCCATCATGTGTGAACATAGCCAATGAAATGGACCTTACCTTGTCTTTTGCTTCTGTTTCTTTCAAATACCCTTAACTCTTATCCATGAATAAATAAGCCTTATTTATAATCTAATATATTAAACATCCCCTAATAATGTTTCTTTTAAAGTAGCAAATACCATAAAGGTGCTATTTTTATATACTGTAATATTTTTTCTAAATTATGCCTTGCTTATTAGAAGATTTTTCTTCTTTTTTTTGCTGAGGCAAAATGACTTGCCTAGGGTCACACAGCTAGGAAGTGTGTTTGTTTGAGGTCAGATTTGAACTCAAGTCCTCCTGACTTCAGGGCTGATGCTCTATCCATTGTACCACCCAGCTGCCTCTCGCTTATTAGATGACTCAGAAAATAAAAATTTGTCTTTTTAGTTGTGAATAATGACAGGGTTACTAATATTTAAGAGAAAATGGATTAGATGGAATAATTTCTTATTAAATAATCCCTTGGAAATAATTTAACTCTGAATGTGCCAATTTATAGCTTTCTTTTGCTTAAAAGTTAAACCTACAAACTACCTTGCCATATTCCATACACTCTTTGCTGCATCACTCAATGTACAATAGAAAAAGTAAAAAGCCATGAAAAGTGAGTTGTATTTAGGAATTATTGAACCTTGGGCAAATTCATAGGAAGGGGGACATGTAGCAAAAAGGGAAATTTGATTGTAGGTATAGTCATACTAACAGAGGGGGATACTACACTTTTTAGGGAGTCCATCTTTTGGCCCCAGAGAATTGGGGGTCTTAGGCAAGGGGGTAGGCAAGTTGGCAACAATTATCAGTTATGCAACATAAGCACAGAAACCAATAAAAGACTTAGAGATGAGGGAGTGGAAACTTTCTAACTTGCTTAGAGGAAGAAGTATCCCTCCTCAGGTTGCTATGATGTCTTCTTAGCCCCCTGTTGGTTTCTTTTGGGGATGAATGATGATAGGATTTAATAAACAGCTGCTTGCTTATGTTTGTTTTGTGTTTATGAAAAAGGGGATGAGGAGAGGGGAAGAAAGGAGGGAAAAGGTGGAAAGAGAAAAGAAAGAGTGGCATTTCCTACCCCCAGCCCCCTTGAAATTGTTGTCATTATTGACTCTGGAATTATCTGTTCTTAACTAACCTTTCTCTCAACAGACTCTGGATACAGAGCTAACTCTAAACAGTATAAATATCATATAATGAACTCATGGGTCACCATGGCTAATTCAGGCAACAATGAGCATCATTATTCTAGTTCTTATTTTGATCATGCTTTCATTGTTCATGGGTTGAACTAATAATGAAATACTTTAAAATTTTGCTCCAGGTTGCAAAATTCAAATTCCACTAATTAGTATCTCAGAGTTCACCACAAGCTCACATTAGCATAGTTCAGGGCTAGTTTAGTAAGTCTTTGGTCCATGTACATAAAGACTTTTTTTTCCCCCAAAAAAGAAACTAGTAACATTGTACTAGCTATTCACACACTCATCCATGCAAGTTTATAATTAACAAGAAAAAAATATTTATTGCAAGTACATAAGATCTTTTAAGAACCCATAGTGGACTATATAAAGATATTTCTTTGACATCTATATTAAAGAAAGGAATTCGCTCAGTTTTAACATATAGAATTATTTATTAGAATTATTAAACTATAAATAGTTTAAAACATATAGAAAGCTCTAGAATATATGATGTTAATAATAACAACAATAATAATAGCTTAAAGAATGACATCTATCTATAAGTATGTACAAATTTACCATATGCCACATAAACACATAAATGACCGTTCTCCCTAACAATGCAAATTTTCTTGAAGAAATTCCAATTCATGCAATACCACAGTCATTTAGTTTCTAATTCACTCTACAATTCTGTATCCATCATTTTAGCTAGATGTGCTGCACTTAAATTTTTTTTTTTCTTGTGAGTTCATGTCTTTGTGTTCCTCTTTTATCATGCCTTTTCAATCACTTGTTGTTTTCATATTTTACTTCGGAAATTCTTTTATACAGTTCAGTGTCAAAGGGTATTATCTTTTTTTTTAAGCACCCACTCACAGAATCCAGCATTAAATTGTGAATTGCCTCTACTGCCCAGAGCTCCCAGAAGCATTAAAATGTTACTAGAGTAACTACATGACAGCACTGACAGCTTAATCACTTAAAGGCTTTTTACATTGACACTGTTTTTTTTCCCCCAATTTGAGTAGTAATATTCAAGCATGATTTAATAGGAGGTTATCCATTAAATACAGTTAAATAACACACGTTTTACACCTAAAATGAGTTTAGTGGCTAATGACCAACTATTCACTTGTATCTTCTGAAATCCAGTATAAATTTATGAGACTTGGTTTCTTTTATGTATTCCCTTCCTTATATATACTTTGAAAGATTTGGCATTGTAATTAACACTCCTGGTATGACAAGCTCATGTATTGTTATGATTGCAAGTAGGAGATCAATGGATAAAACATAATTGAAAGGTGAGTCCATTAATCAGAGGACTAACCTCCACAAACCAAACAGCAATGAATAATTTTAAGTTTTTTTTTTTTTCTCATTGATGATTTGACATGCCTAAGGAAAGACATAGTAGGACCCTAACAGTGACCCTACTTAGACATATTAGTCAAGGAGCCCTTTGCTGTTTTTAAGTAAACACAATCGTGCCTCCACTTTGTCTATCCAGTTTCCCAGTGTATAAATTGGACAATGACTTGGACAATTCTCCATTCATTACTGAACTGTGGAAAGGAAACACAGAAATAGCTTTTTTTTTTTCTCTTTCAAACTCTATAATGCCTTGTAGTCAAATTCCAAAGCACCAAGGATTTTTTTTTTTTTTTTTTTGCTAGACAAGCTGTCGTAATTGAAATGAAGTCTAATCAGACTCATTACTGTTTTCAGCAATTTGCACCACCAAAGATGCTTATTAGGTAACTGTGTTTAATAAACCGCTCTTTAGAAAAATACCAGTAATGAGCTCTTAACAGCCAATCTTTAGCGTGAATGTAATGTGAAAAGTGTTCCTAGCACTGAATAGATTTTCACATTTAGTAGTGTCATAATTAAGCTCCAGGAATTGGTAGCTGTGATGTTAGATTTACTGCAATAATATTTTTTTCTCATTTCAAGTATATTTAAAAATATACTTGTAAATCAACTCAAAACAGGATGCATTATTTCTATAGCAAATTTTAAGCTGGTGCCAAGCTGTTCAGAAATATTTTCACCCATAGACACATATAATAAATGATAATAAATAGAATATGGAATTGGAATAGTATATAGTATTCCATGCTACTTGTCACCTTTTACTTTATCATTTTCTTTGGGCTCCACATGAAAACACACCAGCTTTTTATTTGATTTCATGAGAGATATATTATAAAAATGCATCCTAGCTATAAATTTATACTCATTAGAAAAAAAATCCACACTTCAATTATTGGGTTGACATTCTAAAAAAAATTTTTTTTTTGAAGAAATGTTTTGTATTTTCTTTTCTTATAACATCAGATTTTAATCTGCATGCTTTCTTTATTTTCCTAATATGCACCTTCCTTTTTTATAACTTATGAAGCTCAAAGAAAAACAGAGGAGAGTATTGTGGACATATATTATTCATAATGTACTGGGGATAGTCATGATAAGAAACACATAGGTTTCTTATTGATAGAAACAGATTAGGCACTTCTAGTTCAGGAGTTATTATCATAGATAATGCAGGTGTCAAAACATGTGCAAATAACGGCAGTAGATTATTTTAATTAACCTATCTACAAAGTGTCAGTGATATTTGTGCATAGTTTTTATTCTCTCTTAATATTTGCAAAGACATTTTCCTTTTTAATATCTAACTAAAATATGTAAAAGACTTTGGGTTCATACTCATGATGTATCATATGATAAAGTAATTAATGCCATGTTTGCTTAGAAATGACCCATAGAGAAAATATTATGAGCTTTGAAATTATATAATGTTCAAGACATTTGAAGCAAGTCTATAAAGGTAATCAATAAGTGAACAAGCACCAAAATTACAAGAGAATAATGTTTTTGATCTTGTATTTCTTACCAGATCATGATAAGATGTTAAGAAAGATTCCATTACTGAGTGATTCTCTCAAAATACCCTTTGCATTTCTCCAAACCTCTAGCTTTAAAATTTCTAATTGGAGCCAATAAGTTTCCATATCTTTTTTCAGCTTTCTGAATCAATAGGGCTATAAGAACCGAGGCTGTCAAATTAATGGCAGTTTCATCTGATTTTGTGGTATGTACTCCTTTGCATTACAAAGCAGAGAAAAAACTGAACTCATTCCCTTGTGAATTCTTATAGCTACCAGATCAAAATATCTTCTAGTTCCTTAAATGCAAATTGAATTCGTACTCAGATCCAAAGAGGAAAAAAAAATAAACTTTTGTAAAATCCCAAATATTAACATATTAAATTTTTTCATGGTTGTATTATTTAGAGAAAAAAAATCGAGAGGTCTTTCATTAATGTTAGAACCCTTCGACATTTTTATTTAATATTGAATTTGTAATACTGAATTTGGGGCAGATACTGAATATCTGCCTCACAGATGTAAAAGGGGTTTGAGAACTTAACAGGTATTTGGGGATTATAGTTCATAGGAAGAAGCATTTCTTTCTCAGGGCTTTGGCTGCAGTGATCTCTCTCTAGCAGCCTGCAAAATTCTCAAATGTTTGATTTCAATTTAGCCCAAAACATTTCCTGTGAAAACTCATTTCATTTCATCCATTGACTTTCAAAAAGACTTCTAAACTGATCAAAGAATTTTTCCTTTTCACATCTATTTTAAAGCTTTTGACTAATTGATTTAATAAAAATGGTCTTAGCTGACAAAAAAAAAATCAGGAAATAGCATCTCATTTAGATTTTTTATTTGTAGTAATGGTGCCTAATTGAATGGACTCCTAAACCCTTTCATAGGTTAGGCACTTTTTTCTTTAAAAGTACGCAAATGGAAATCAAAATCTTATAAAAGTAAATGTTTAAAACTAAAAAGAAAGAAAGAAAGAAAGTATTCAGATTGTCTTCAAGACTTAATTGCCTCCAAGGAACTCAAGTTCAGGCTATTTGCGTATCTTTCTAATAGTACAAAAAGTATAAAAGCCAGCTCAAGAATAGACAGAAGTCACTACCTCATAGGAAAAAATCAGTGTATCAACATGGTAAACATGGAGGTTTAGAAATGGATCTTGACTGAATCAATGCTATATCCTCGCTAAATAGCCCATCCGTGCCCTGGCTAAGAAAACATCCTTTTCTTAACTTTTTGATAGTCGAGGAGTCTCATTTCATCTTATTTCCAAACTTGAACTCCCAGATTAGCCTGAATTAGACCTAGCCTACAACAGCATTACAGCACATAATTTCTGTATGTCTTGCCTAAATTTCTTTAAGTCCCAAATACAATCCTTCCTTGAGCCTAGTTCAACTGCTTTTAATGCTAATATCTTCCCTTATTTCACTATTTCCTATTTGTTTTTATATAGGTGTTTACTTATTGGCTCCTTCATTAAGCAACTTGAGGGCAGGGACCATCCTGCCTCTTTATATCCTCATTGCTTAAACCAGTAACTGGCACATTGTTTTTTTTGTTTGTTTGTTTTTGTTTTTGTTTTTTTTTTTGCTTCCTCAGTTCCTATGCACCATAATGCCTATAGGTTAATGCTTATAGGTTTTTCTTGGAAAAGATACTGGAATATGTCTGAGATTAAATGATTTGTCCAGGGTCATACAACCAATAAGCATTTTAGGCTGGATTTGAACTCAAGTCTTTCTGATTCCAGGCCCAATAATCTATCTACTGAACTACACAGGTGCAAACTCACTCATTTCATCCACTGACTTTCAAAAAGACTTCTAAACTAGCCTTTATTAAATGTTTATAGATTGGTTGACAACCTAATGTTCTAAAAGAGTGAATGCATGTTCTATATTGTTGATTATATACTAGAGATTCTAAGTTATCAAAAACCTTAAAATTTTCAATTGAACACATAAAATAATATATATATATATATATATATATATATATATATATATATATATATATATAAATAATTTTGAATAAATGAAAGTAAATGTTTTCTTTGTCTCTGATTCCTTTCCAGTCAACACTTGTTTCATTTAGACTTTGCCAGGTGGCCCAAGGGGTGTTTTCATCGGTGAATTGGCTCAAACCTTTTATATTTTCATCAAAGTGAGCATGTTTTCTTTCCCCTTTTCTACAAAATTTAAGCCCATAGGTTAATACGAAGATCTCCAGTATTCCACAGATTAACAATGCAGTTCTATTTAGAACTCCCCCCCCCAAAGAAAAAAAAGTTTCCTATAAAGCATTATGGGACTATTTCTGGGGAATGGGTTAGAAAGAAACTGCTCTATTTTTAAAAATTATTATTAGCAGATCAGAACTTTACTGATCACTTCAGGAAAAAAAATAGATAGTTGGTAATTTAGACATTTTTTTTTTTCATTCCCTATCCCTATCCCTAGTTATTAAGAATGAAGAGATGAGAATTTATAATCTTGACATTCTTGAAAGTAGGGACCTAGATTTGAAGTCCTGCCCTAAATATCTCCTCATACCAAGTCATCCTTCACAAAGCTGCCAAAGTGATTTTCTAAAAATATAGTTCTGATGATGTAAC
Source organism: Sarcophilus harrisii (assembly GCF_902635505.1). Lineage (NCBI taxonomy): Eukaryota > Metazoa > Chordata > Mammalia > Dasyuromorphia > Dasyuridae > Sarcophilus > Sarcophilus harrisii. Next base: position 411,161,041 of record NC_045428.1, on the reverse strand, counting down.
TCCTCTTTTTCTCAACAAAACCAATGAATCCCTATTATCTTTAAGATCCATTGTCAATCCCTTTATTTGACAATCAAAACTCTTAGCAACTTAGTCTCTCCCTATTTTTCCATTAAAATTTTTTTTTGTAAGTGCAGCTAGGTGGCATAGTGATAAGGTACCAATCCTGAAGTCAGGAGGACCTGAGTTCAAATCTAACCTCAGACAACTTAACACTTCCTAGCTGTGTGACCCAGGGCAAGTTCACTTAACCCCAATTGCCTAAGTAAAACAAAACAACAACAAAAAAGTTTTGTTTTATTTTTAACACTACTATTACCTTTCACATACTTTTTGAATCAAGAATACTAGCCTACTTGTTCCTCCTCAGACACAAACCTCCATCTCTTCTCTCCTATCTTTGCAGAGGCTATCTTCCATAACTAGAAATTTTGACCTTCCAAATTCTAACTCTCAAGAATCTCTGATTTCACATAAGACTCAGCTCAAGCATTATTTCCTACAGCAGGATTTTCCTCCCACCCTTTTCTTCACCCCAAAGTTCTAATGCCTTCTCTTCTAAGGCTATCATTTACAAAATATTTAACTTATATATATCAATTTATATACTGTACCACCTCTTCCTTCCTTCCTTTTAGACTTCCCTTTGAAGCACACTCAGTAGATATTCTAAATGCATGGAAACTTGAGAACCTACTTCTGGGGAGAGGGAGCTTCAAAACAGGGGCTACAAATATGTGTATATCTTCTATTAGAATGTAAAGGCAGGGATTTTTCATTTTCTTCTTTTTTTTTTTTTTTTTTTTTTTGCTTTTGCTTTGTATCCTTCATTGATTAACAAAGTCCCTGGAATATTGTAACTAATGAATGTTTTTCAATTGATTAATTATTCACTTTTAGATATGTTCAATATGACCCATACTAACTTTTTTTTTTTTTTTTCCTGGAGATTAAGGGTATCTGTAGCAAGATGAAAAATAAAGTCTTTCTGACTGAGAAAATGGGACTTAATAAATCAGAGAGGATTTTTTGCAAGTAAAAATATTAGAGATCTTAAAGAACTTCTTAATTTGGGTGAATTCTAATGACTTATGAACACAGGATTTTGAACTAGAAGACACCATAAAAATCACTCCCTCCTTTTATAAATGAGGAAGCTAAAATTCAGTGGTTTCTTGAATCATGAAAATGAAGCTAAAGGATAGAACATGATTCTCACAATGGGAGATTCTTTGAGGGAATAAACAACATTCATTCGGTAAGCATCTATTATTTATTTTCATTTCAAGTTCTGCTAATTTGTCTTACATAGTTTAAGGTGCTTCTTGGCTGAGTTTTTTTTTAATATAATTTACTGACATATATATATATTATACACACATTCAAGATAACAAGGTGGAAAGGATGCTTAATCACTTCAACAGTGGTGTTGTTTATTCAGTCAGGTCTGACTCTTCCTGACCCCATTTAGGGTTTTCTTGGCAAAGAAAACTGGAGTATTTTGCCATTTCCTTCTCCAAAGGAACAATGACTGAGCACATATTATATGAGAAAGATTATTCGAAGATTTTGATATACAATGAAAAAAAAATCAAAGAACATTATCTGCTCTCAAGATTCTACTGGGGGATACAATAGGTAAAGAAATAAGCAAGTAGAAGATAAATTGGGGGAAAAGAGAGCACTAATAAAATTTGTGATTAGGAAAAGCTTCCTAAAAAAAGTGGCTACTGATCTAAGATTTAAGGATGCTAAAGATTTTAAGAATTTTAAAATGAAGAGAGACTACTTTCCAGGCAGGTGGGATAATTTATATAAAGACTGCCATAGAGACAGGAGACTGAAAATTGAATATAGGGAAATAAGCAAGTTTGACTAGAACAAATCAATTTGAAATGTCTTGATATGTAGGCTAAAGCCAGATTATACAGAATTATGGAGTTTACATTCCATCTTTCAGGTACTGAAGATTTCTGTGGAGTGACAATCAGTTTTTGCTTAATGGAGGATATTTTGATAGAGAATGTTTGGAGAATGATTAGGAAGAGAGAAGAGAATGAGAAAAATAACTAATAAGTTATAGCAAAAGTATAAATGAGAAATGATGGAAGACCTGAACTAGAATAGTAGCTAAGTTAGTGGAGAGAAAAGGAAGGGAATGAACAAAAATTTACATGTGTGACAGGCACTATATAAAAGCACTTTAAAAATATTATCTTATTTATATACAACCCTGGGAGGTAGGTGCTATTATTATCCTCATTTTGCACTTAAGAAAATGTAAATAATCAGAAGATAAGTGACTTCTTCAGGCTCACATAACTAATAATCATCTGAGTTTGTATCTGAATTCAAGTCTTCCAAATTCCAGGCTCAGTACTCTATCCCTATGCCATGTAACTGTCCCAAGGGGGATAGGTGTGACAGAAAATATAAAGATAGAATTGATAAGGCTTGACAACTGATTAGATAGTGGAGAGTTGAGATTGTGAATAAACCTTAGTGAAGGAGACATGCAGTAGATATTGGTGATGTTAGATTGGTGTTTGGGGGAGAGATGAATTGGATGTGCAGATACAGGAGTCATCTGTAGAAATCACAACTGAATCTTTACAGATTGATTTAATCACAAAGAAAGAGAGTGAATTGAGACATGGGCAAAACATTCAGGGATATTCACAATTAAGGGATAAAGAGGCAGATTATTATCTGGGAAAAAAAGAGAGAGAGAATGAAAAGTAATAACCAGAGAAAGAAGAAAAAAAGGATAGAAAACTATTACAAAACCCAAGGAGGAAAAAGTATTTAGGTGATAAACAGTGTCAAAAGATGAAAAGAAGAAAATATGGAACTAAAAAAAGGAAAGACCATTGAATATAGTCATTAGGAAATAATTGGTAACCTTGTAGGGAGCAGTTTCAGTAGTTTTGGGAGACAGGAAGGCAGACTGTAAGGAATCAAGCAATGGAAGGTGAGGAAGTAGAGATAATGAATGAGCAAATATATATATATATATATCTTTATATAAGAGTGAGTTTGACTGCAAAATTGAGAAAAGGTTTAGGGATACCAGGATCAAGAAGTTTTGTTTTGTTTTGTTTTGTTTTACTTTTAGAGGTGGGGAGATCTGAGTATGTTTACCTGTAGCTGAGAAAAAATCAGAAGAGAGGATCAAACACACAGAGAAAAAGACACACAGACAGAAGGAGAAACAGAAACTGAAGATGAAAGACAGAGAGAAGGGAAGATGAAAGGGACATTTTCTCTAATATACTGTTGCATTCATATTGAACAGTGAACTTATTGGCAAAAGGGATAGAAGTATTTTTACATAAATAAGTTATATCAACTGCCAAACATAAGATATTGCTGATATTATATAAACATTTTGTTACTAAAAGAAATAGGCAAAGAGCTTTGTTTAATAAACATTGGTTAGATGAGGATAATTACATGCTTTGAGATGAAATTTAAACATTTTTAGACAAAGAACAAAGTCAAACATGAAAATTCAAATTGTTTTGTAAAACATATAGATTGTAAACTCACTTATATTTATATAATTTTATTTTTTAAAGTAAAGAATTAATTTCTACTTATTAAAAAAACCCAAAAGGATATAGTAAAAACAAAGAGTTTCAAGGACAAAAATGAGATATGTTGAAATCTTGTGGCTTGAGGAAATTATGTTAGCTCAGTTCATTTTCATCTAATTTTTTATTACCTAAAGAGGACAAAACTAAGAGAGAAAGACACAGAGAAGGAGAGGAACAGAAACAGAGAGGAAGGGAGGAAGAGAAAGAGAGAGGGGAAGGAGGGAGACAGAGAAACAGGGAGGGAGGGAGGAAGATAGAGAAAGGGAACAAATATTTGAAGAATGAGGTGTGAATCACAAGAACACTGCCAATTTTGAAAGAGAATTTGAAGAGAATTAGTTTAAGTGAAAAGTGACTCACAGAAAGTAAGGAGGCTCTCATTTAAGCTATTGAAAAGGAGATATGAATGTAAAAAGAGAATTGCTGGAAAAATTACTTAAGTGATATCTGATTGATATGAGAGAGATTTATATCGCTGGCAAAGGACTTCACTGATTCTTCACTGAAACCCAAACTTTCAACATTTATACCAAAATGAGATTTTGGCTAATTAGGAAAAAAATAAAATAAAACAATTTATAAATTATTCAACTTGAATTGTGTCATAATGAGTTCAATTCTGATTAAATAATGCTGGGTGAATGAACAATTGGCTGGATTGAATAGCCAGTTTGATGAGCTTTGCAGTTTTCTTGTTCAAAGTGAACTGCTATTCACATTATGAGGTAATACTTGAAAGAATTTGTAAAAACTACAGTTAAATAAGGAAGAAGATTTGCCCAAGTAAAGAGCAGTGATGGTACTAACAGACTAACAATGAGTAGAGAAGCAGTTCTATCTGGTGTAGTTTTATATTATTTAGCTGCGAGTTTCCTGAAGAATATAGATATATCTATCAAATGTCCTCCCTTACCACATCACTTTATGTTCCTCTTCTCTCAGATTCTGAATTCCTTGTTGAGAGTTGGACACAAGTTGTATAGGTGGTCATATATCTTATTATCTTTATACTTGCTTTAATATGAAAATATTTATGATGTTATTAATTTTGCCTTATTAATAAGTAAAATGATTATGCTGAGGGTTGAGAATGTCAATTATTGGGAATATGTACAGAAATATATAGATGGGAACTCAAGAATGAGAGTAGTGACTTCAGAAGAGGGTTTTTTATTACAAGAAAGTTATAACTGTGTGGGGATGATTCATTTCTTAGCATCTAGACTAGCCAGTATGAGGGGACATTAGAGTAAAGGAGTCAATCTAGAGAATAAACAGATGTCAATGTGCCTAGGTGAGAGATATTATGTTCCTTCATAGTAGAAAATGGGTATCCAATGTCAACCCACTGATATAACACTGCTCCTATATTGAAATGTACAGGATAAAGTTTTAGGAGATACAGAAAAGAAAAACAATTTAAGTAGAGGGTTAGGTGCTGGCAAGGAGAAGAATTGTTCCTCTCCCCTGCCCCCCCATTCTAAGAAATTCAATAGGCATTTATCTACTAATTACAATGTAAAAATACTGTAGTAGGAAATGATAATACAAAGATAAAAAATAAAACTGCTCCATTACGAATGAAGAATATTTATTAAGTACTTAATATTATGTCATCAAAATTGTGATGACATTTTATCAATAAGAAACTAAGGCTAAGAAAGTTCAAATTAATTTGCCGCTAGTCACATGGTTAACAAATGGAAGATCATGGATTAGAACACTGATCTTTTAGTTCCAAATTCATTTAGTTCTTTTTATAGACTTTGATATGATGTTTTAGCCTATGCTTGAGTTCTTTAGTAGAAAAAGTTGATTGAATTCAATGAATATTTGCTATTATTCCAGAAGAATATAGAATTATGGGTAAAAGTTAAAGGGAGGCAGATTTTGGTCATCAGAAAAAATCCTTTTGACTATAATATTCCAGTGATGGAATAGGTGACAGTAGAAGACATTATTACCCTAATTTATATAAATAAAAACTCTACTACTCTCAGGAATGTCTTAGGATTCTTTCACAGGCTGAGTAATGGATAAAATAATGTTTGCAGATCAGTTGCAATTCTAAGATTCTATGAGAGATATAGATGTTCAAGTTATTTCCTATTTAATAAATATGATCATGAAAGTAATCTTACAGTACTACTTTAAGGAGCAAATAAACCCATCAAATAGTATAATTTTAGAGTTAGATTTTGGAGTTGGAAGGGATCTTAGAGATTATCTAAACCAACCTCTTCATTTTACTGATTAGGAAAATAATCCCCAGAGAGGCAAAAATGGCTAGCCTAGTGTTACTGGAGTAATAAATGGGAGAATTGAGATTTGGGCTCAGGCTTTTGGATTTTTCTACTACACTCCAATAAGCTAAGGATTTTTTGAGTTATGATTCATTTTTCATTTAAGTTATATTAGCAGGAAAACAGGATCAAAAGATCACTGAGCTAAATGGAACAATGATAACAGAAAGAAGGAAAAACTGCTCAGTGCTTCCTCTTTTTTTAATTTATTTTTTTCTTTTTAATTGCAAAGGACATTTTTTTTTACTGGTAATGATAAACAAATAAAAACAAAAATAACTAACTGGGAGATGATAATCAAGATAAGTGCTAAGGAGACAGTAAGAGAATACCTATCAACCCTTGATGAATTCAAGTCATTTGGTCCCCATGAACAGCTCAGACCCCAAAGAAACTGGCAGATGTAATTGCTGAGCCACTGCTCAGTGATATTTCAAAGATCATGGGAAATGGGAGATATACAACTAGATTAGAAAAGGGCAAATGCCCTGTTTAAAAAAAGAAAAAAAAAAAAAAGGAAAAAGAACAGTGTCTGTAAACTATAGGGCACTGAGCTGGCTTTGACTCTTGGGAAAGTTGTAGAAGAGAATTATAAAACTGTGAATGAATGAACCAGTTATTGTTTGCTAGATGACAAGCACTGTGCTAAGCACTTGGGATACAATTTGAAAAACTGAGACAGTCCTTGCTTTCAAGGAGAAAATATTTAGAAAATTGTTTCATTAAGAATTGATATTTTAAGTAAAATAAATCTCATTTCCTTTTTTTTTTAAACAATATTACTGGGACAGCTAGGTAAAACAGTGGAGAGCACCAGCCCTGACATCAGGAGGATCGGAGTTCAAATCTGATCTCAGACATTTAACACTTCCTAGCTGTGTGACTCTGGGCAAGTCACTTAACCCCAATTACCTCAGCAAAAACAACAACAGCAACAAAAAACCAAAAACAGTATTACTAAGTAAATAAAATGATATAGAGCAGGGCTTCTTAAACTTTTTCTATTTGTAATCCTTTTTGCTTGAAAAATTTTTATGTGACTCTAAGTTTATAACGATATAAAACAGGTATAAAGACCAAGCATTTACTAATAGTATTCATTTTAAAACAATTCTTTGATATACACATAATTTTATCATTTATTAAAGACAAAACAAATTTGCATCCTGACATGAATGTACTTATTTATTTTTACATAAAGAATTAAATCTTAGCAATATATTTAATACTTTTTTACTGTTGCCAAACTTTTTGTAACCTTCACATTCAGTTATGGGGTTGTGACCCATAGTTTAAGAAACTTTGATGTAGAGAAATGATATCAAACTCAAATAGAAAGAAAAAGATCTCTGTGGGAAGTATATTGACTTAGAAAACCACAAATCAACACTATCTGTGTTGTATTGCATTTTCATTTGTTTTGTTAAGCATTTCTCAATTACATTTTAATCTGGTTCTCATTATAACTTGGAAATTTTACACCCTGGGTCACTAAGTTTGACATCTCTGGGGTACATATAGTTTAACTGGATTTCAGGAAAACTTGGAGGAGAGTTTTGAGAAATGTGAACTAAATATGAGTAATACAATCAAACTTATAAGTTGGTCAGACTGGAAAAGTAGTTGTTAAGGGTTTGATGTCAATATGGCAGGATGTCTCCAAAAGTATACTCAGGCATTTTGTTTGATCCTAGGCCATTAAATATTTTTAATCAGTGATTTAGATAAAGGCATAGATGGCATACTCACCAAATTTGCAGATGACACAAACTTGAGAGGTATGGCTAATACAAAGGGTCAAGAATCAATAGGAATTTGAGAGATTAGAGTGTTAAGATGAACCAATAAAATGAAATTCAATAGTGATTACTATAAAGTCTTGCAATTGGGTAGAACCAAAAAAAAAAAAAAAGGGGGGGGTCAATTTCACAAATGTAAAGTGGGAAAGGTAATTGATCTAAAAAAGATCTAGAGGTTTTAGTGTATTGTCAGCTCAAAATGAAAAATCAGTTTAATGTGACCTTGGACTACATAAACCATCACTTCCAGGAATAGAGAGATGATAGTCTCACTGTACTCTGCTCTTGACAGAATTCATCTGGAATATTGTGTACAGTTCTAGATAGCACAGCTTAAGAAGGACACTGATAAACTAGAGAGTGAGGGTTCAGAAAGGCAAACAAGATGAGGAAAGTTCTTATATTCATGTCATATGAAGACTGAAGAAAGTATGTTTAGATTGGCAAAGAGAAGACTCCGTAAGAGATGATTGATAGTTGTCTTTAAGCATCAGAAGGAAAAGCCAGCTTAAGGAAGAAGCTAGTGATAAGACTGACTAAATTGATAAGAAAAGCATTTGATGAATTTTGAATATATGGGTGGGAAGGATACGACCCAAATGGAACAAAGCTGAAAATGACCAAGTAAAAAAAACAAACTGATGTCTATAGACAGGCATTAAGAAGGAAAACTATGGAAAGAATGGGCCTTTTTCCAGGAGTTCCCTCAATATATTTCTTGGATGCTTATAGAAGTTTTCCTTAATACTTTCCTTAATACAGGCATATCTTGTTTCATGGTACTTTGCAAATATTGTATTTTTTTTTTTAAACAAACTGAAGGTTTGGAGCATCTTACAAGCAAATCTTTTGGCATCAGTTTTTCCAAAAACATGCTCACATTGTGTCTTTGTATCACATTCTGATAATTCTTATTATATTTCAAACTTTTTCATTTGAAATGAAATGAATTTCATTTATTCATTATTATATCTGTTATGGTGATATCTATAATCAATGATCTTTGATATTACTATTATAACTGTTTTAGAGTGCCACAAACTGTGCCCTTTATCTAATATGGCTAACTTAATCCATAACTGATGTGTTTTCTGACTGCTCTACTGATTGGCAGGCTACCATCTCTCCCTTTTCCTCCAGACTCCTTGTTACCTGAGACACAAAAATATTGAAAGTAGATCAATTAATAACCTTAGAATGGCCTGTAAGAGTTCAAATGAAAGAAACAGTCAATCATTGCTGTCTTGTTTTAGAAACTGTCACAGCTACCCCCACCATCAACAACCACCACCCTTATGAGTCCAACAGCCATTAACAAGGAGGCAAGAGCCTCCACCAACAAAAAAAAAAATTATGTCTCTCTAAAGACTCAGATGATGGTTACTATTTTTTAGCCAAAAATTACTTTTTAATTATGGCATATGCATTATATATATTTTTTTGATATAACTACACACTTAAAATTCTACAGAATAGTATATGTGGACTGAGAAACAAAAAAAAAAAAATCATGTAACTCACTTCATTGTGATACTAAACTATGATATCTCTGAGGTATGCCTGTATCTCCTTTCACTGCCATAATTTCATCCTACTTTTGCTGGAAAGTGCTCTTCTTCCTGGTTCTTATCTCTTTGGAACGCCCAAGTTTCAGCCATTACTAGAGATTTTTACACAGGATTTATATGAGTATGATGGAACATATCTAGCTAATTAGAACATACTTCTTGTCTGGAAGGCATCATTTCATTTCGAAAGGCTTTCAAAGATTTTTCACACATAGTCTAAAACCTAAAAATAAAAATGATTGATTGGGCATCTTATCACTTATTTTCTGTAGGGTGTAGTTGAGAAAATCAATCAAACCTACCCACCAAATTCTATACATATCAGACACATGCAAACACCTGCAATTGGATGTGTGTACCTATATATATTTTGAAATTTGTTTCAGGATCATAGGACTATAGTTTTAAAGTGGAAAATTTTGGAGGTGACCTTGTCCACTATGGACAAATGTTTTTTTTTTTTTTTTTCCCCAGTTCTATGTAATGATATTAATTTTTTTTTATTTAATCAGATTTTATATATATCATGTTAATCTTATGCTTTGAGTTTCAAAAGGAAGATTGCACATTTCTCTTTGATTTTACTGCTATAGATACAAAGAATTATGATCATTCAACCAAGGGGGAGCAATAGCAACAAAGCAGAGTTATGTCTACACTATACATCTCAGGGATATATGAGGTATGGGACTTGTACTAAGATGGATCTTGTCTGAATCTGCCAGTTGACCTCATTCAATGCATATAATAAGGGAGAGTGAAGCATGATTAAGCATGATGCTAGCCTGTAAGCTTTGGGCAGTAGGGAGAGGAAAGGGAGAAAGAAGGACTGTTCCAGATGAGGAAACTCAAACTGATTTGGGAAGTTCCATTAAATAAAGTCCTCAGCATACATGATATATACTTGAGTTTCTGCCTAAACAATGGCTAGATAATACTTGATCCTGATTACCTGATATAAATGTTGTTAAGATGAAGGATACTAAATCCTTAAAAATACACTACACACATATTAAAATTATTTTCAACGTTGCAGTTACCTGAAAAATAGTATCTAAAGAGAGAGACTTAAACTCCATCAGAAGACGGTATTGGTACTAAAAATAAGGTTCTATTTGATTATTCTACTGTAAAAGAAATTATTTTACAATTGAAATCTGAGTTTGCAAATATGAAATAAAAACCCTTTCCAAACATCACAAAATACATACAAGATATGATATATTTTAAACACCTATAAGGTTGAAACTATGTCATTTTTATTCTATTTGCAGCAGGATTAACAGAAAATTTGTCATGACTGAACCAAAAGATACTTGATAACAAATGGTTAGAGGGCACAGATTGATATTTAAGAGGTAAGGTTCACCAAGGTAGCTTTGATGGGCCACTTTCTATTGAGGGTAACCAGATATGACATTTTTTATAAAGGACTGGATTGTTAAAGAGAGTGTATGCTTTAAGAGTGCATTAATGGGAACTACTGCTGAGTAGGAAAACATGTATGTATACATATGTGCATATATGCATACATATTCATATATATTCACATACATATGTTTTGTTTAAATGTATAAATTTATGTCTACATATGCCTATAATTATGGATTTTATATATACATATATATATATATATACACACACACACACACACACAAACACACACACATGGCTATATGTATACAAACACAATCTTTTTCTGAGTAAAAGAAAGTCATACCAACAAAAATTTTTTTTCAATAAATTTCAAGTGTGTACTTGTTCCTTCTAAGCTCAATTACATAGCATATTCTTAGAATGATTAAGCTATCTTTGACTACACTTTAAATGATATATTATCTAGCAAAGGCACCAGTGCCAGCCTACTCAGAATACGGGTTGTGGTTGATAGGTTAAGATTGGCCTTGAGTTGTTTGAGAATATTCTTCACCCTTATTACAAGCTTAGTTGTTACTGTACATGCTTCTTTTTGTATAAGGTCACTCAGCCAGATTAAACTGCTTGCTTTACCACATCTGTTTAATTCTCTCAAATGGCTGCTTTCCAGTCTTGCAAGAACAATATTATAATGAAACTAGTATGAGTTTGCCATACCAGAGGACCTACAAAAAGTAGGCACTCAATTAATATGTAATGATGATTTTAAAAAATCTTATTTATATCTTTTCACATGGCATAACATACTTTGTGTCTATATGCATACTTTGTAGAAAGAAAATAAATTAATAAAATAAAACATAATATGGAAAAGATCAGTTAGCACTTAACCATTTAAAGAGACAGTTTTTTCATCAATTCAAGTTGGGAGGCAGGGAGAACCAACTAGTATCAACTTCAGCTCAGGTGATCAGTCAATCAACAAAAATGTATTAAACCCTTCTATGGATCAGGCACTGTACTAAGCAAATACAAAGCTACAAAAAGGATACAAAAAGGGGGCAAAAACACAGTTCCTATTTTCAAAGAGCTGGTATTCTACGATAAGGCAAAATGCAAACAACTAGAGATGTGCAAGGTGTATGTGTGTATACAGATATATGAAATTGGCAAATAACTGAACCATATTTTCAATCCAAAGAATTGGAATAAAGGTTTTTTTAATTCTTAAAATTTCATCCTTTAAATTTTATTCTTCACATCTTTCTTCATATTCTTATTCTGACAAATTTTAACTTTTCCAGATAAATTTAACCAGTAATTCATTTGAAATAAAGGAAATCAAGCCAGAGTAAGAAAACATCTTTAGTGTTGACTTCAGGCATTTAAGATTTAATGGCAACCCCCATCTTTCTAGTGCCTCTTACTTAGAAAAGATAATGCATGTGAAGATAGACAAAATTGTAGGTTCAGTCATGTCAAAATTTGATTTATGCCAAAACAGATCTGGTGATGTCAACAACAGCAAAATAAATGACAAGTTTTAAACTCCCAGAAAGAACAGTCAATTCAGTAATTATTTACCTTTCTGCAACTAGATCATGGTGCACAGATCCTTCCAAAGACAGACACAGAGCTTTAAAAATTTTTATTTCTCCTTAAGAAAACCTTAGGAATCTAATAAAATGCTTTAGCTTCATAGACCAACACATATCTTAGTGTTTTTACTCTCCCGGCACATTTTGGCATGATATGACTTTTTGCCATAAAAAAAAAATTACATAAATTGAAGTGCGACTGACAGAATTTCAAGTAAACAAAGCTTCAACAATAAACATTGCTTCTGTGGACTGGGAGCTCCAATATACAGTCATCTGCAAATGGACAACTTTAATTCGATTCCTGGCACCATTGGCTGTGCTCAGAATTCTCCTATCTCTTCACACCAGGGGTTTGCTCTTTTAAGCATTGCTCCCTGAAGGGAAGGAAAAACTAGTGAGAGAGGATTTCCAATGACCCCGCACAGATGAATGAATATGTCAATGGTGAATATTGGTTCAGCTTTGAAATGGGGAATCCTGCAGTGGTCTGTCTGCTATAACCCTTCTACAGTAGTATGTATCACCAAAGACTTATGTGAACAGGAATCCTTATAAGAGCAGTATAATGAATGACAAATATTAAGACCATAAACCATAATAATTATTTTTTAAAATATAAATATTTAGAAAATCTAAGTTTTTGGAAAAAAAACTGAGGATATTAATCTTTTCTGTTGATAAAATTTAAAACCCCAAGCCTTAAAAAGTAAACCCAAAATTTTAATTGCTAACTGGCAATTAGTAGCCCTAGTGTCTCTTTGATAGATCTTCTGAAATAATTAGGTGTTGCAAAATAGATCTCAGTAGCTTTCTACTTCCTCCTTCCCTCTCTGCAATAATGACTAGAAGGGATCACATGGGCATATGCACCCACAGACACACACAAACACATGCATGTATCAGAGTAAAAGGAAACAATATCAGTTTCGCTTTATGTGGAAGATGAGAATTGAAGTTACAAATCCTGTAACTGGGTTAATTGCAAGAATTTTGCCTGAGTAACTGTAGAACAGGCATCTCTTTCTCTGTGCTTTCTGGTTAGTTTTCATTCAGCTATCAATCAATCAATTACACTGTGACATGATGTAATTTCCTAATCATACTAATATTCATGCTTTTATCACTATTGAACCTAGAGCACATACATTTCAATGAGACAAAAGTCTAATTATTTAAATATGGTATAGCATATTACATCTCCAAGGCTGTTTTCTTTATGAGTTTTTCTTCCCTAAAAAACATCTAATTTAATTTGCAAAGAAAAAATACATTAAAACAGCATTATAACCCTCCAGTAAGTAAAGCTGATTCTTGCAGATCTCCATAAGCATATCTTCTATCCTCCCCACCTCCCCCCCACCTCCTTTGCCATTGCTTGGCTGTGGATCTTCACATAAAATTATTATTATTTGTATGCAGAAGGAGCTTGTTGACAAGAACAATGAAACTGCATCTATGGCCTTTTGGAAATATGCTTAGTTACTGTGTATGACTGAAAATTAAAAAAAAAAAAATCACTACAGTTTACCTGAGAAAACTCAACATATGTGGCTTTGTAGAAATTACAGTTTTGCCCCCAAAATGATTCTTTTGTATGACTTGGGAAAGAGATATGATCTAAGTTTCTACAATTTGTTTACTTAAAAAGTTCATGTGGTTTAAGCTTATTTTACCAAAATAATTGCTATTTAAAGATATTAGCACCAAATAAGTACTTCATTGATGAATGCTACTGAAAATGTTTGCAATGGCCATACCTGGATTCTAAATTGGGGCAACTAGGTAACACAGTGAAGAGAATGCTGTACTTGAATTCATCTGAGTTCAAATCCAGTCTCCAACACTTACGAGCCATGTGACCCTGGGTAAGTCAGTTTCCTCATCTATAAAATAAGCTGAAGAAGGAAATGGCAAATCCAGTATCTTCATCAAGAAAATCCCAAATGTGGTTATTAAATATCAGAGAAGTCTGAAAAATGACTAAGCAACAGACTTAGATTACTTCCACAAAGGAATAGATATCAGTCTTTTTGATCCATAATTATAAGTTTTGTTATTCAAATGTATTTTAAGGAAAAGTATAAATAGTAAACATATGTGTCATCTTGGATTTCTATTGTCAGAAAGATTCAAAGTCAGGTGCCCACAACTATCACTTGTTCCACCTGTCTGAAGCAAATAATGCATGCAGCCAGAGAAATAGCTTTTGAGATATGTTGATCATATATTGCACATTCTCTAGAGATTCCAGGAGTTTACATTGCTCTCTTAAATGGAATTCAACACAAAGAAATAGGAACTAATTAGAAAATGGTTAAAAAAAAAAAGGATATTATGAACCAAATACAGTTTTCTAGACACAGAGAAGATCTGCTTAAATACCTAAAAACAAAAGAAAACAAAACAACAAACTATAATTTTTCCTAAAGATTTTTTGAGTAACATATTTTGTTAGAAAAGAGCAATTTTTTGTTCTTATGTATAGTATTTTACTTCTGTTAATCTTTGATTACATTAATAATTTAAATGATTAATTATTGAACAGTGATTAATATTAAGCAGTGATATATAGTAGAATTTTGGACTTGGAATTAAAAAAAAAAAGATTTACCTACCACCTGAGTCTGACCCTTACTATGTGAAGGTGAACAAGTCTCAACCCCTCTGTTCAAGTAACTTTCTTATCTACTGGTAAGTAGACCAAGAACAAGAAAAGAGCAAATTCTTCATTTTTATTGTTATATATATAATATATATACACAGAATTCTGTTTTTCATATAGATTTGCTTATGTAAAAATTTAACACTATTTTAAAACAGATGTGAAGAGATGAAATATGGTAAAATAGAAAAAAACACTACTCTAGTGTCAAAGACTTAGATTCAAATCCCACTTCTTACTTTACTACCTATGAAACATTGGGCAAGCCCCATAATTTCCAAAGGCCTCTATTTTCTCACCTTCAAAATGAGAAGAATTAAGCTACATAGTTGAGGTATATTCTAGCTCTACATTTATAATTCTATGTTCTGCATTAAATTTTTGATGATATGTAACAAGTCATTTGGGGTTAGTTAACTAAGACATTGTGTGCCAGTAACAGTAGTATTATAACAGTGATCAAATGTAAAAGACTTAAATATTCTGACTAATACAATGATCCAAGACAGTTCAAAGGACCTGTGATGAAAAATACTATTCTCATCTTGAGAGAGATCTGATGAACTCTGAGCACAGACTGATGCATTTTTTCCAAACTTTGTTTCTTGTTTTTTTTTTTCCCCCCAATATGATTAATATTTAAATTTTTGTATGTGTGTGTGTGACTTCACGTGAATATTTAATACAATATTCCTTGCCCTCTCAATGAGTGTGGGACAGTTGGGAGGGAGAAAATTTGGAACTCAAAATTTAAATTTAAAATTGCAGCATTCAAGGTTCCAGCATTAGCCCATAGGCTTTACTGCATCTCCAATGCAAAAATTTAAAATGAACATTAAAAATAAAGAAAAACTTTTCAAAAAGTTGTATGTATATGTGTGTGTTCTGTATATATATGAAAGAATATGGTCTTACTTTTATGAGATGGACAATAATGGATGAATTGTGATCTCCATGGTTGAAGGGGACTTCCAAGTAACACATTCATTTAGATATTTGAGTAATTATGTGTATGAACACTGATGTTCTCACATATATTCCTGTTATATAATAGTAACTCTCCTTTCTAAAGAAAAGATGTCTCAAAGATAATGTTAGTCTATTTTTTAAGTTCAGCAAATCTTTTCAAAAATTGAGAGCTAATTTATAATTATGGAAAAAATTAATGTGTTTAATCAAGTTAACATGTGGAGAGAAAGCTGGACCAGAAAATTCAACTACATTAAACTGAAGGCTTCTAACTTACAGGAAATATTTTAATGGCCATGTACTACAATTGCAAGAAATGGAATATATAGGTCTATTCCCAGGCATTCAAAAGAAAACCTCAATAAGCAATTTATTCTATTAAAATAAAAAAAAAAAACAACCCCCATTCTACCCCCAAACACAAAAATATAGCTAAATATATGACCCTAATAAGCTTATCAAACTTACTTGCTAAACTAAATAGTTTGAATATTTTTTAAAATGTGTATTTAAAGAGATATTTTATCTATTTATCTGGACAACGGGTTTTACAGACCAAGAGCTATCCCTTCAATCTCTGAATTACTTAATAAATCAAAATGTATTGATTTTAAAATCTATTTGCTTTGATTCTTATGTCGAGTGAATGGTCTCTAAACTATATTTATATAGATGAAAGATAGAGATAAGATTTATACCTTAGCAGAATGGAAGGAATTTTTTCCCTGGAAAAAAAGGATCTTTTTCTTTGCTCTTCTTGTTTTTCCTCTTTCCATCCTCCACCTTCACTTATAAAAATATTTTGGATGAAACTGTTACAGCCCTGTGAACCTTAAATTTCCTAAATGGCGATAATACAAAGGGACCCAAAAGTCATTGCCTTTTCTTTTAACAGACAACTTGGTATGGAGTTCTCTCTGAGTCAAGTGGAATAATATTCATTCTATCAGTGGTGGACAGGATAAGGATGGCACCAACTCTACAATGAAACTGTTAGAGAGTGCTTTAAAAAAGGTTTGTGTGTGTGTGTGTGTGTGTGTGTGTGTGTGTGTATGTATGTGAGAGCATGGAAGTTATTTGTCAATTAAGTTTATGAGTAGTACTATATTTCAGTGATAACAGAAACTTTTATGTTTTCATTGTTACTTAAACATTTTCATAACTGCTTTTTAAGATATACTCCTGCAGGTAGGAGAGGTAGTATTAGGAAGCAGGATACATCTGACCATGTGCTGGTTTCCCTGCTGAAGAATGCGAGCTCTTTGAAATGATGGAGTGATACCTTTAGTAGCTACTGAATAGGAGGGATGGTTGACTAGTTTAGAGTCAGGAGTGGGTTGCTGGCCGTTGCAGGAGAAGTAGTAGTAAAGTTCTAATATGGAAGTGAAATTAAAATGGGAGATAAATGACTGGGGAGAGGAGCACTGGAGAGCAGCAAAGCCTGTGGGCTGATGGTAGAACTTTGCATTCTGCAATTACCTTTGCTTTTAAAATTGGACAATATTTGCCAACTTTCCATTAAGGAAAATAGATATCTGATTATAATATAGTGTTCTTTTCCAATTCCCTCTTCACATCCCCTGTAGAGCAGAAAAGCTTATTTTATTCTACTGTCATTTTTTCTAATTTTGTTTAAGTAGTTTTGAGCCAAAGTTTCTACCAATTAACCTCTCCCCAAAAGTGCCAGTCATTATCCTGGAAGGGAGCTGAGACAAATTAAGAGAAAATCCTATGTTTCTGATTTATTAGTAAATTTTAAAAAAATTTCCCAATGCCAAAACTAAACTAGATGCAAAGATTTCCTTTCTCTGACAGGCTGTAAAACTGGACAGTATACTCTTATTTGCCACAGAAGAAAGTCAAAACAAGGAGACCATGTTAGAAGCTCTCTCTTATTTTAAATGGTCTACTAAATCACTGGTCCCACCCGCTCAGCAGCCACTGAACTAATTGTTTTGTCTTGTCATAGAGCCCATGTCCTTCAAACCTGAGCTAGCACATAGCACATAGCACATAGCCAAAAGCAACCAAGCTCTGGATATTTTCTCATTGCCTACAGGAGTTTGTCCACAATGTGGTTATACCTTTGTTTTTAGGTAAAAGTTAGAAGCCAACCTCTTTCAAAATTCATTTTGAAAAACTATTATGGGTGCAGTTTAATGTGATTTAAAGCAACATCACAATAAATCCTTTTTTCAACCCCATGAATAACTCATTATATTTCGCATTTTTCACAATTGACAATTGGAAGGAAGGAAGAAAAAATTAAGAGAGGAAGGACTTATTAAGAGCTTACTATGTGCTAGGTACGATACTAATAGTCTTACAAATATTATTTCATTTGATCCTCACAACAGCCCTGGGAGGTAAGTACTATTATTATACTCATTTTACAATGGATGAAACTGAGGCAGTTTAAATGACTTGCCAGTCACATATGGAGTCTCTGAAGTTGGATTGTCATTCAGGCCTTCCTGCCTCTAAGTTTTGCATTCTATCTACTGTGTCATCTTACTGTCTCAAAGGTAATAGAGATAATCTAGAGCAAAAGGGTAATATACATTATCTACTATCTTGCCCAAGGTCATGTTGACTGTTTTGCAGAAAGAATAAGAATAGGACCCAGGTTTCTATTATTTATTTATGTTATTCTGAATTTTAGAAACGAAATAAGCATTTTCATAACACAGAATAGAAAAAAGATGATTACACAAAAAACTGCAAATCTATTGTGTGCAAGTAGCTATTCCTTATTAATATATAATAAAGTTATCACATAATTTTCTTTCACCCTTTTTTTCCTCTTTCCCCACTCCCCTAGAAATAGCTACCATTAGACACAAATATGCCAGTTTTTTTTTTTAATTTGAAGGTCAATAACTACATGAGTGTATTTGAGGATATTGCCTCATTTAAAGATAGCTAGATTCCAGTCACAGAAGTAGTATCCTAGTCCTAGTCATTTATACTTTTGTACATCCTAACCATCACAGCATTCTTTCAATAAATAATTCCAGTATGCTAACTTGACTTTCTTTCTCTTTTTATTCCTGTAATACCTCTCAGTTTTTTGAGGAATAGAAAAAACACAGATTTGTACATAAATATAATTTTAAAATGTACTCTACCGACTGGGATTGAAGGCTCATTTTAAATGATGGGGAAACTAAGCATATACTAGAAGCATAAAGGGTTAGACATATCATATATCTTCCAAATACCAGTTGCGATGGGACCTAAATTATACCATTTTCCTCATTTGTCTAAGATCTTTGGGCCTATGTTAAAAAATAGGAAACTTTATAACAGGGATCAAGATCTATTGATTATTATCTCTCTATTGTGGACAAGTTCAAGGTTCCCAGGATTTAGCATGGAGAATCCAAGAGTCTACAACTCATTAAAATCAGGCAGCTCTCAAATCTTTCAGAACAAAATGACATCATCTGTCCATGATGGTATTGTTTTATTATAACCTTTGAAGACACATTTTCTGTCATGGGAGAATATATTTTTCCTACTTTTATGTCACCTGAGATTTGCTGAAGCATATCTCCAATATATGAAATAATTTCTTGAAGTATATAACTCTGGCAGTCAGTGCCCTATCTGTTGATAAAATCAAGGCAATAATTAGGAGCTAAGTAATACAAAGATAATTTCTAAAATACTGACCCTCAAGAATGAATTTTTCTTGTTATTCAGACATTTCAGTCATGCCCAACTCTTCATTACCCCATTTGGGATTTTCTTGCAAAGCAATGGAATGGTTTGCCATTTCCTTGTCTAGCTCATTTTATAGAAGAGAAAACAGACAGAATTAAGTGACTGATTTGTCCAGGGTCGCAGAGCTAAATCTGAGGCCAGATTTTAATTTAGGAAAAGGAGTCTTCCTGACTTCAGATCTAGTACTCTATCCATTGTGCCACCTAGCTTTGAATTCCTAATAATATGTTAAAGAAAACAGTAACATGCACAACTGTGCCAAATTCTGAAGTTCTTATTATATTGCTTGAGATTTAATGAACTCACCTTAGATGGTAATATCTTTAACTCTTAATCATACCTGTCACTTGAAGAGAGAGCATTGTTAAGTTTAAAAACTATGAAAAAACATGACTCATGATTAAAGTCCTCCTTTCTAGCAGGGAGGAAAATTCATGCCAAAAACAAATGGAAAAATACTTTAATTTGGACTAAGAAGCAGCACTTAGAAGCACAAACAAAAGCATGTCAAAGACAAAATAAAAACGAAATAGCCAAGAATTTCAAAGAAAACTGACCCTGGAGAATGGTGTCCTGGACCAAATAGGTAGTAAATCAGGTGAGAGACAGATTTCCTATCTCAAATGCTTTTCCCCAAAAGGACAAGCACATAAATTGCACAAACATGGAACAGACACTACTCACTGATTTCCAAGAGAGATTCCTTGAAAAACCCTTAAATTGGAGCTATGGTTCCATTTCTGTGGAAATGAAGCAAAGTTTAGGGGAAGAACAGAGACCTTCCCTGTGTAAATTTTTGCTGATGTATAACAACTATATGTTCAGTTCATTCACCCTCACTCACATAAGACCCAGTTCTAGGAGTGATCATGACTCCTCAGGAACAAATCTCTATATTCTAAGAAATGAGGTATAGTCTCAAACCAATTTGAATGATTTCTCTATAAAGGAAATATCTATAGGTCTATACTTATATTTATTTATATCTACACCTCTATCTATCTATCTAATATCAAGGAGCATTTTTTAAAGCTCCTTCCCTAGTAGGAGTTCCTACCAGGAACTGTGGATACAGAGAGTAAGATTGTCTCTGCTCTCAAGAAATTAATATTCTTCTCTGAGAATACCACATATTTATAGATGAATATATAGAGGATGTATACAAAATAAATACACAATAGCTTAGGAGTGGGTGGGAGCACTAACTAATGGGAAAGACCTTTTGAAGGAGGGGGAACTTGAATTAAGTGAAGACTGAAATGGGAAGAAAGAGCATTCTAAGCACTGGGGAAAGCCTCTGAAAAGGCAGGATGGAGAATGTCAAATATGAAGAATAGTAATTAGGCCTGTTTGTCTGGAGGGTGCAGTAAATGAAGGAAGAGTAAGGCATAATTACTTTTTGGAAAGACAAGTTGGAGCCACATGTTGAAGGTTTTTAAGAGTCCAAAAGCAGGATTTGAATTTTAATCTTAAAGACAATGGGAAGCCAGCCACTCACTGAAGCTTCTTGAATAGGGAAGTCACAAGGTAACACTTAAAAAATATCACTTTGGCAACTGAGTGGAGGGTGGATTGGAAGAGTGACTAGATGGAGAGAAACTAAAGAGGATAATGCAGATGACAATAATGTAGGTGGTAGATGATGAAGGTCTGGACTAGGATGGTACTTAGGTGAGTGGAAAGAAGGAAATGTAAAAGAAAGACAGAGTTGTCCACTGATAGGATTGTGAGATGAATAAGAGACAATATTGAGGAGTTGTATCAAGTGCTGAACAGAGGTCAAAAAGGATTTGAAAAGACTATTGAATTTGAAAAGAAAAATCATTAGTGACAAGGAGAGTTCACTGTCAAATGAGTGACTTCTGAATTGAGTTTTGTATGATGAAAAAAGAAACTGAATTGAGAAAATTGAATTTAATTTTTAGCTTTGCCACTAACTCCTTTTGTCTTTGGATTAATCTTTTTTTTTTTTTTTAATAGTATTTTATTTTTCTAAATACATGCGAAGATAGTTTTCAACATTCGCCTTTCTCCCTCTCTCCTTTCTTTCTCCCTCCCCAAGATAGCAAGCAATCCAATATAGGCTAAACATATGCAATTCTTCTAAACATATTACCACATTCATCATGCTGTACAAGAAAAATCAAATCAAAAGGGAAAAAAAACAAAACATGTGAGAAAGAAAAAAAAAAAAAAACTCAAGCAAACAAACCACCACCACCACCACCACTACCACAAAAGTAAAAATACTATGCTTTGATTCAAACTCAGTATCCTTAGTTTTCTCCCTGGATGCATGTGATGACCGAGTATTTTAAAATCAGCCAGAGGCAGGAATTCAGGTTAGGGGAAAATCGTCAATCTTTATTTTCAGTGAAGAAAGATCGGAGGTGGGAGAGAATGGGCAATAGCAATGTGTGCAGCTGAGTCAAGAAGCTAGCTTGACCAGAAGCCACGAGACCAGCACCACCAGAGTAGAACCCAGGGCCAATCTCTCCCAGCCTCCTTGCCTGTCTCTCTGCCTCTACCCACCAAAATCATCATTTCCTATACAACACATCAGGACTTGCACAGATAGTGGGCGGGGGCCATTCTTTATCCAAGCATGTATATTAATAGAGTATAGTCAATTACTATTTAGCTTCATGTGCTTGGGACCTCAGTGTATCAACTCAAGTTCATGTTCATGAACATGAACAGTTCATGTAAGTCTTTCCAAACTTAGATGTAATCATGGGCAAATCTTTTAATCTTTCTTGGCATTGGTTTCACCCCTAATGAAATTAAGTGGCTAGATTAAATGACCTCCAAGAGACTTTCTAACTTCAAAAATCTGATTTTATGATCTTAGAACAAATTGGACCTAAAGACAACGTTTTAACTAAATACAAAGAAAAACAAAACGAATAGCCCAAAACCTCTTTTGTAATCAGGCTATCGGTCACATGAAACCTAAGCAAACTTTAAAGTGACTTATATTGTCACCATTTCTTAATGCACTGAGAAGCAAACATGAAACAATAGGTAGGGGGAAAAAAAACATGGGTTCAGATTCCATTTCTGAAACTCAAATTAGTTGTTTAACTCTGAGTTTGCTTCATCTTGTCAAATGGATAAGAAAACCTATCTTATATAGATATTGTGAGGCTCAAATAAGATCATATGTGTAAAATTTTATAAAATTTAAAGCAAATCTCAGGATTTGTCATTGTTATAATTAGCAGTCAATATCTATGATTTTCTTGGTATATGGAAATCTCACTGAGGAAATTCCTTCTAGCAAGTCAGATCAATGACTGTTTCTCAATTTTCAGTCTCAAGGTGCTTCCTAGGTACCCTGAGAGGGTAAATATTCTTACCCAGGGTTTCAGAGGGAAAGTATGTTAAAAACAGGACTTAAATCCATGACTTGTTGATTCTGAGATTGGCTCTCTAGCCACTATACCACACCTCTGCTTCTCATTTTTGTTTTAATTTTTTGATGATTCCTTCTATCAATATTTTCACTTCCAACAAAATATTACTACAAAATATCTATTATTACAGTCTTCATTTTAGAGAAATGGCTATTTGTTCCTTTGGAGGAAAATATTTTTTCTCATTTCATTGTTACAATTTGGACATACAAGTAAAAGATTAGTTGTTAAACTTTGGACCCTCACTCATCAAACAGGGGGAAAGTTATGATAACTGAACAGGAATTATATGCATGTTTTATTTTTGTTATTTTTCACACAGATGTGCCAAAAATTTGTTTTTATTGTGGATCAATGAAACTTTACATTTCTATACTTATATTTTAAATTTACATTTATGCACTTATATTCTATATTTACATTTAAATATAAATGGTTGCTAATATATAAACACATTTTATCTTGAAAGATGATTCACTAAATTGGTTTGGGGGAAACTGAAATGCAATTTCCATAGAAACAGTGCTATAATGAGTGATTTACCTGCCTTCAAAGATCTATTTATCCTGTAATATATCTGAAGTTGAAAACATAAATCTTTTTCAGAGGTGAACATTTTGGAGTCATAAGTTCTGGGTAATATCCCAAATGCAAACCAGCTGTCTTACCTCCCACTATTGAATGGGGAGCTTATCTTATTATCTAGCCTCTATGTTTATCCAAAAATCTCAACAGGCTATCCATAAAATTATGCATTGTACTTGGAACTGAATTTTTCATTCATTTATCTTTTACATTAATTTTACAATATAGGTGATATGATTGCCCAGAATGGATTATAAGAATTACTGAACTAAAATAACAAACAACTCAAACAGATTTGGAAAGCAAATACGTTTAAGGAATTAAGCAAATGCTGTTACCAAGGCTACCTTAAATGCAAGAAGTAGAATTAAAGATGATACTAATGACATGTATAAAAGGAAGTGGGTTGGGGGAAAAAAAAAAACCCAAGACATAACAAATGGACACACTTAATAGTATATGAATATCTTGGAAACATTTCTTGAAAAGGTCATTATATAATGAAAAGGCATCAAAGGGTTCCCCAACCTTAGAAGAAGGGCTCACAATCTAGAAGTCATGGATCATTCTAAGGATTCAGAATAGATTTGGATTTTAGTCCTACTGTGACCCTGTGCAAGTTCTTTAATCTTCTCATCTATAAAATAAAAGTTTTGGACTAGATTCATAGGTTCATAGATTTAGAGCTGAAAATGTCCTTAGTTATCATATAGTCCAATTGTCTCACTTTATAATGATGAGAATGAGACTAAGTCACATAATACATGTGTAAATGGTAGAGTAAACATTTGAATTAAGTTCTTTGGATTTCAAAGCCAGTCCTCTTTTCATTGAATTGGATTAATTATCTTTAAAGTCCTTTCCAATACAAAATCTTACATATTTGAAACAAATAGGCTACAGCCCAATTAAACAAGGCTTTAATCAATCAATCAATCAACCAATTCATTATCAATCAATTCTTTATTAAACACTATTAAATGCCACACTCAAGAGTATGCATTTTATTCTCGAGTCAATGAGGAGTCAGTGGTAGAAGATTTTTGGGTAGAGAATGATGTGTGGTATAGGAAGATTACTTTGGCAACTACATGAAGGATGGATTGGAAAGGAGAGAGACAGCAAACAGGAAGAATTATAGTTTAAGTATGAAATAATGAAGAGTTTAACTAGAGTGGTATTAATATGAGTGAGAAAAAAGCGATGCATGTGAAAGATGCTGTAGAACTGTGAATTGAGAAGATCTAGAAACTGAACAAGATAGTAATGGTCTCTAAATTGGAGGTTGTAGATATTATATTTGATGAATACTATGCTCATTTTCCCCTACTAGTTTCCTCCATTTTAGGAATATTTAATAATTTATTCAGCATCATATAACAATTTTTTCAATCATTTTTATCTTTTTACTATTTTATTTTCTCCAACCACATGGAAAACTTTGTAGCATTTTTTTTTTAATTTCAACTCCAGATTCTCTCCCTTCTTGTTTCTCCTTTCCCCTAATTCAGAGGGCAAACAATTTGCTATTTGTACATGTGAAGTTGTGAAAAACATTTTTCCTAATAGTCAAGTTGTGAAAACAAATACATTTAAAAAGAAATTAAACTTTATATCAAAATATTATCAAAGTTAGGGTTAAAAGCTGTAATTTCTATCATTTTAGTTATGAACAAAATAAAATAAATAAAAACATGACAGTATGATCTATTCCATATGTGTATAAAATTATTTGTCTGATTATTAGTAGTTTATTCAGAAGTAACAATTTAAGATAAAGTAATAAACTTGCCTCATATTCTCCTGTCCTAACCAAATGTACAATATCCTCTCTTGCATTGCTTCATACCTATCTAGACTGAAACTTAAATTTCCTTAACTACAGAAATTGTTGCACTTCAAGAATACATGCCATTATGGGTAGTTAGCCTCTTGCTCATATAACATTAACCCCTGTTCCCATTTAGCTAAGTATAGAGAATTTTGAAAATTTATAAATTCAATGTGAGGGCTTACATACATTAAATTATCAGAATTAAGAATAAAAGCCAAGGATTATGACTATCACTCTAGTTTATAAACTCTTCTTGATCATATTTCTCCTTAACAATCAAAGAGTAGCATAGTAGAATCTAAATATCCATCTTCTCTGTCTGTCTATCTGTCAGTGGGTCAGTCTGTCTGTCTCTGTCTCTTTCTCTCTCTCTCTTCCTCTCCCTCTGTCTTAAAGGTCTAAGTTTCCTTTAATTCCTTTAATTTGAACATTTTTCTATGGTAGATCTGCATTTAATTTGCAAAAAAGAATTAATACAAATGGATATAGTATAGCCATGTTGAAAGTATTTCTAACTTTCCTATTATTCTTTAAGGTCTTTGAGCCTCATTGAATACATGTAATTTAAGCAAATACTGTATGTGAATATATGTGTATGTGTGTATACACATATAAAATTTTATTAGAGTAAAACTAAAAGTAAGTCAGTTTCTCTTACTATAGATGATATACTGACAATAAATTTGATTCCTAAGTTGAAATTTGATTGAAGTTGACTGGCCAATGGTGTCCCCAAGAGTTCTTAGATAAGAAAAATGCAGTGATGTTTAGCAGAAAGACCATAGTACCACCATATCATGAAATTCATTCAAAAAGGATAATCACCATCACAATTTAAGAAAATGAATCAGGCACACAGAAGAAAAAAGAAATAATTGAGCAGATAGAAATAAATCAGGATATACTACCCTAACAGCAAAGTAGCAAAAAAGTTTCGTATTCAACCTTATATAAAACTAAATATTATGAAACTGCAGTAGCATTTTTCACAAGTTTCTGAATGAATGGTTTGGATGAATCTCTATTATAACCTATATAGTTTAGTCCAACGGAGGACTGTTCTCCAACTTAAAACTGATTACAATTGGGAAAGTTTGCTCAGAGAACTATTAGCTTCAGTTAATCATTAATCAACACATAATTTATTAACTGTTTACCATGTCCTAGATACTCTGTTACATAATAGGCATAGACATCCCCAACTGATTTTAAAGCTCATCTCAGTGACTCTCCATCAAATAGAAATGGCGCATGCTTTTTCTAGTCTGCACAAATGTAGAGGTCTAATGAGCACAACAAGCATTACTTTCAAGTAATTTCCTTCATATAGCAATGTCAGCGGCAAATATAATCTATTCTATGCCATTAGAATACCACAAGAGCATCTAAAGATTTACTTTCATATTTCCTTCTTGATAAAAATAAAGACACAGTACTAATTAATGAGGAACAAGTAACTTGATAATATTATAAAGTTGAAAGGGACCTTAGAAATCTTGCTGAAATCATATAATCTTTGATGTTCTCAGTTTCTTTATTTGTACAATGATGATTTGAATTTTGTGGTAGGATGACAAAATGGAGGCTTCTTAGTCCATTAAAACACATGGACACACACACGGACACACATACGGACACACACACACACACACACACACACACACTATATCAAACAAAATGCTGAAGAATGAACTTGGGAAATGTGAAGTGCCTGATGTTATTTCTATATTTCATTTTAATATTTTTTAAAGTGAAAATTATGTGTACTTGATGGCTCCCATGATCTACCTTAGAAGAAGGGCAAATGGAAAGCTCACATCAAGTTTAATTGGCGGTAGTGAATGTTTCCATTTAAACGTTTTTTACAGTAACCATAATCTGTCCATTATTACATTATATTATCATAACCATTTTTGCCCAGAGATGGATTGTTTGGATTCTTGGACTTGGGCCCAGGCATATATACCTTCAGAAGTAATTTTGTTTTTAATTTTAATTTTAAAAAATATGAATTATTGCTCCCTCCTACAATTTTATTTCTTTAAAAGCACATAAGCCTGAATATGTTACAAAATCACTATCTTTATGAAAAATCACATATCTAACATTTTATAATATTTTAGTGACACTGTAAAAGTGATAAAGATCTGAACTAGGAAGGTGGGAGGAAGATAAAAAACATGAAAAATGTGGGAGAAATCTTGATGGAATAACTGAACAATGCTGAGAACTGTTTAGGTAGATGTAATAAAGAGAAGATGAGAGTCAAAAAGGACTATAAAGCCTAATTCAGGGTCACAAAGAAAAGGGTTGATCGGTGATATCAACAAAGCTTAGGGAGTGGGAAACAGGAATAAAAGTCTATATTGGAGTATATTGAATTCAAGGTGACAACAGGAGGCCCAACTAAAAATATTTAGTGACACTTGGATATATGGATATGAAACATTTAGAAGAAGATGATTCAAGACAGAGATTTGAGAGTTTACAAGATTATAGCTTAAAATTAGAAGAGACCTTAGATATCACTGAATTCAATCCCCTCATTCTACCGATGAAAAAACAGAGACCTAGTGACAAGTGAGTTCAAACTTTGAACACCAGGGTGAACAGAGAATTTTTATTCTCTAAGTTGAATGTAATACAAATTATCAAATTGTTATTGAACTCCTATTGTATGAGTAAGGCCATTCCTGACTTCATTAGGCTGAATATGATAAACTCTGGCAGGGAAGAGTGGCATACAATTTTAGAGGGGCTTGAGGTCATAGACACACTGTCTTTTAAAGCAGAAAGAACATCTTCTCTCTGTTATTTAACTCTTTCTATTATGCTGAGATTACTTAACTTGCCTGGGATTCAGTTTCTCATTTAAAAATTTAGAGGATTAGACCAGATGAATTCTTGGATCCCTTACTGTTCTATTATCTAATATCCTTTGGTAGGGCTCAAGGAAACCTTCATAGAAAAGGGTTTGAACTGGATCATAAAGGATGAGTAAGATTTTACTAGGTAGAGATTGGGGGGTGACATAGAGCATTCCATTTGAAGGCAATTACATGAGAAAGGAAACCGAAATGGAAAAATAAAAGATCGTGTTTTGGAAGAAGGAATAGTTCAATTTGAAACTATGAGATAAGAACTATAGGAGATAAGATTCTGGAGTAAATACTATGAATTGATCAAACAAGTATTTATTAAGCACATATTATATGTCAGGCACTAGGGATATAGATACAAGGAATGAAGCAATCCCTACTTACCAGGAGTGTGTATTCTTGAAGATATGAGAAATAATGAATATTTGCATATATGTGCATATAATATATACTGAATTAATGCAAAGAAAAAATACAAATAAATACAAAGTAACTAAAAACAATTTAGTTTGAGAGGGAGAGCATGAGTAATTGGGGGAATCAGGAAAGGTTTTATGTAATGAATTCTTAATAATTAATACTTTTTAAAATTATGGATAATATATACAAAGATCATTTTTTTTAAATGAAAATTTTAAATTGCAATACTTTACTATATTCAGGGAATATTTTTTGTTTCCTTAAACAACCCATATTCCCCCTTAGCAGAATTCAATTTTATAATAAAAGTCAATGGAAAAATAAAATTCAATTAACAGAAATCTGTTTTAGAGGAAGAATTGGCTGCTAACATTTTGGCACAGAATCTCTCTACTAAGGCAAGCCAGAAAGACAGTGGGATAGAGAAAGCACCCTAGATTGCTTACTTCTCTCAAACCTAAGCCATTTAGGCAGCCCCAGGCTGCTGTGGGAGCTAGCACACAATTCCTTGCTGAGCTAGAGCCTAGAGCTAACTTGAAGATAAGGAGAGTGTGAAAGCTGCAGATTTTCCATTGGTCTTTTGGGAACATTGGTCTGAGAATAATTAGGCTTCCCTCCACCTCCCTCATAATTCCCCTTTCAGGAGGAATATCTTTCCCCTTGGAATCCTATTAATTTGGGTTAATTCTAGAGATAGTTAAATTCCAATCCTGGAGAAAGAAGGATTCCCATTAAAATGAAAACATTTTGCACAGATTTGCTGTGAGGTGAATTTGGTACATTAATTTTTTACCATTATTTCATATGTGAACTAGAGGTACTTTTGAAATAACATGGTAAAATACTTTTAAAATTGTAAGCTATGAAATTTAAAGTCTGAGTTTGGTTCTAGTTTTGTGTAGTTTTAGTTCAATAGAATGAGGAGATATGATTGAGTTCTGATCTGCAGAGAGACAAGGACAAGAGATTGAGAGACAGACAGAAATAGAAACAGAGAAAAAGACAGGGAAACACATATAAAGAGAAAATCCATGGCAAATCAATCAATTCAAAAGTATTCATTAAGCACTTACTATGTGGGCTAAGGACTTATGATATAAGAAACAAAAAACAATCCCTGCCCTCAAGGGGCTTACATTCTAATGAGGGATACAAAAAGTTCATAAGAAAGCACATAAAAAGCCCAGATGGCAGAGTGAAGCTAGGAAGCTGTTTGAGCTCTCCCAGTTGCCCTCGAAAACCACATGAAACCATCCCTCTGAACAGAATCTGACAGAATGAAAATACTCTCTAGCTCAAGATAGATAGAGTTCAAAAAAGGTCAGTCTCATGAGGGTAAGAAAAAATTTAAGCCCAGCTCAGACAGTCTGGGAAAGCCAGTGAGAGGGTCTTAATCACAGCAGATCAGCAACTGAGACCTTGGTCCTGGCTCAATAACAGAGCAAAGAAGTAGAACAGTTCCCAGTCCCAATTCAGAAGGCAAATTCTGGGAAATCAGGCTGTTTCCTGGAAAGAAAAGACAAAGCTACCTTCTGCAAATACAAGGGCATGCTCAAAGTCAAGGCTTAGAGCTGCATGGAAAGCTTGGGATAGTGCCCCATTTACCTCTGGAGCAGAGCTTAATGATAAAAGTAAAAAAAAAAAAAAAAAAAAAAAAAAGAGGAAATATCAAAAGAAAAGGAAAGAAAATGAGCAAGAAACAGAAAAGAACCTTGACCATAAAAAGCTACTGTGGTGGCAGAGTAGACTAAAACACCAATTCAGGCAGGTATAAAATGTGTACAGAAGAAATCTCAAAGAGTGAGATAAATTAGTCTCAAGTCCCAAAAGACTTCTTGAAAGTGCTCATAAAAGACTTTAAAAAGCAAATAAGAGAGGTAGAAGAAAAAAAAATGAGAGATATGCAAGAGTTAACAGCAATTTCTTAAAAAATACAGTTGGCCAAATGCAAAAAAAAAAAAAAAAAAATCCACTGAAAAAAACATCACCTTCAAAAGTAGAATTAATCAAATGGAAAAAGAAATACAAAAGCTAACTGAAAAAAAATATATATACATTAAAAACTAGACAGGGTAAATGAAAGCATAAGAAAGCACATATAAGAATTATACAGACTTGAAGCTATCCTTGGACTCTAGTCTGGATGGGATAAAGGAATTCTACAGAATCTATAGTATTTTAGCTGAGTCTTGAATATATGATTCTAAGAAATGGAAGTGTGGCATAGTTACAGATCTATTCAGATACTGGAGAAAAGTATCTAGCCCAGGAGGAGCTGAAAATTTTAAGTAATGAGAGTGATTATATATTCATGTTCATAAATCATATCTTTTGTTACCTGTGATTTCCTTCCTATCTTCCTCTTTTCAGATGACAACCAGGAATTTTACCTCCTCCCAAATAAATATTATAATAACAGTGCAAATACAGTAAATTCTTTCTTAGAAGCATCTTGGGAATGATTAGGATCACTCAAATCTGTGAAGAGGAAATACATAAAAATTTTAAAAATAGAAGAGGGAAATGTTTTACCACTTCACAAAGAAAGAACACTTCCTTTTGTATGGCAGATAGATAATATAAATAACTTCTTTAACTGCATAAAGAAAAATTCATAAAGTCTTACACTAAAATTATTACGTCAAAAATGGTGCTAAAAATCTCTCTTCTCTCTCTCTCTCTCTCTCTCTCTCTCAGAACTAATCTCTTGGCTAGGGGATGGAGAATTTGATGCAGC
Source organism: Sarcophilus harrisii (assembly GCF_902635505.1). Lineage (NCBI taxonomy): Eukaryota > Metazoa > Chordata > Mammalia > Dasyuromorphia > Dasyuridae > Sarcophilus > Sarcophilus harrisii. Next base: position 411,129,569 of record NC_045428.1, on the reverse strand, counting down.
ATTGTATGTTATAATCTTCTTTGAAGAGAAAAGAAACCATGACTTGCCAGAAAATTTGGTTTTGCAAAAATCCCGATGAAACAGTTGGCATTACAGATGGCTCCTGGGGTGAGGTAGGTTTCCAGTCATAGCCAGTGGCATTAGGATAGCTTGTTTCCTCCCTCCCTTATCCTCACTCCTACAAACACACGTACACACATCTTAGAATATAATCTCATTAAGGACAGGGAAGCTTTTTTTTTTTTCAAACCCAGCCTCAATCCCAGTGGTCTCTGTACATTGCAGTCAGTCAGTCAGTCAGTCAATTATCATTTATTAAATGCTTACCATGTGCTAAGGACTAAGAATATAAAGTTTTGTTTTTTTTTTAAGTCCCTGTTCATAGCCTAATGGGAAGATAAAATGCAAATGATTTCATACAAACAAGATATATACAGAATAAATTGGGGCTGACCTCAGAGAGAAAATACTAAGATTAAAGATGTGTAGGAAAGGCTTATTGTAGACAGTAGGGTTTTAGCTGAGACTTGAAGGAAGCAAGGGAAATTAAGAGGCAGAAATGAGGCTGAGGGTGGGGATGCAGGGAAATGAATAAATGTTGGCTGAATTAAATTATTCTGAAAAGCTATGGTTTGGTAAAATTTTTTCTCCTGACCCCCAACCTTCCCCCAAACTAAAATTCAACATTAGCTTAATAGCAAATATCATCTACTTCCCTTTCTGAAATTATAAATAGGGTTTTAAAAGCATTCAGCTAAATTCATGACTTATGAATCTATATCAGGTTATAAGTACAGAAGAAAGACCTAACATTGGAGGCTAAGGTCATGAAAGGTGGTTACCACATCTCCCTATAAACCATCACTTGGCTCCACAGTTACAGTTCTGAATGGACCACAAGTCTGATTATGTGTGGCATTTTTATGCTCTTATGTTCCTAATAAGAATCATTTGAAGAACAAAAACCTGAGCTGAATATCCTCTGGGACCTGCATTATCAAAGGCAATTTGTTCTCAAAGAAGCTTGCTCAAAATAGGAATATATGTAAAGCATATAACTCACAATTAGGAATCACCCATGGCTGATATGGTTAGAAGGAAAGTCTTCCAATGTTTTGACCATGTTGAAGAAGTTCAATTCATTGAAAAAATATATAAATGCCTAGTAATAGCAAAGGCAGTACCTTTTCAGACTTATTTTATATTATTTTCATATATATAAACTGAACTACAACATAGTGTAAGCTCACTGAGGAAAGGGACAGTTTTGGGTTTTTTATTTTCATGTATCAAGTGCCTGTGGCACAATAGGTGATAAATAAATTCAGAAGGAAAGAGGGTAGTAATAGGAGGTAAGGAAGGAGATAAGAAGAAAGAAAAAAGAAAGAAAAACGGGAAGGAAGATAAACAGGAAGGAAAGAAGGAAGGAAGGGAGGGAGGAAGAAAGGAAATAGGGAGAAGGAAGACAGGAAGGAACAAAGGAAAGGAGAGAGGAAGAAAGGAAGGAAAGTAGGAAGGAGAGAAGGAAGGGAGGGAGGGAGATTGTGAGGAAGTAAGGAAGAAAAAAGGAAAAGAGGAGGAAAGGAGGGAAGGAAAGAAGAGAGTAGAGAAAGAAGGGAAGAATCAAAAGAAAGAGGGAGGGTGAGAGAGAGGGAAAAAAGAGGGAATAAAGGAGAAGAAAGGCAGAGAAGGAAGAAAGGAGGAGGAGAGGAATAGGGAAGGCAAGTCACTTGGACTCTCAATGCCGTAGGCAAGTCTCATTTAGATCTATTGGGAGAAGTTGCTAATTAGTCTAGAGGGAGGGTACATCTCCAAAGGGGAGTTCCCCCACATAGAGTTACAAGTTAGTTGGAAGGAAATGGCAAAAAAAAAAAAAAAAAAAAAAAAATCAGCACCAAGTCTAGTGCTTGGCTCATGGGCTCTCAGTAAATAGCTATTTGGTGAAGCAATCATTTGTACTTCATAGAATTGTAGAGTTAAAATGAATTGTACTGTCATTTTTTTTCCCCAGTCCTGTCAAGCATGACATAAACCCTGTTTAAGATTTTCTTGGCAAAGATACTGGAGTGGTTTGTCATTTCCTCCTCCAGCTCATTTTAGATGAGGCAAACAAAGTTAAATGATATGACCAGAATCACACAGCTAGTTAAGTGACTGAAGCTGGAGTTAAACCCAGGTCTACCTGACTCCAGACCTGGTGTTCTATCCATGGTATCACTTAGCTGTCCTGAAAGAAACATTAAAGATCAACTAATTCAATATCTCCTTTTTACAAATAAAGAAATGGAAGCAAAAAGAGCAGAATTGCCTGAAGTCAGACAGTAAGTAGCAGAACCAGTTTTCTATAATTATGGCTCCTGGTATACCTTGATTTTTCACTCTGCGTGCTTGTCCTCATGTTTGGATTCTTTTTGAAGACATCTCATGTTCAAATGTCTGAGACTGGATTTGAATGAAAGTTTACCTGAATCTAGGCCCACAGGTCTACCCACTGAATAACCTGGCTGCTTCTAACAGCTGTCCTCATAAATCTCCAAATATGTCTTTAGTTATGACCAGTCTATATTGGGTACTGATAAATGATGACCTGACATCTTCTATTAGAAATCAAGGTACAAAATATCTGGGAATGCCGACATAACATAGTCATATCATAACACAGTTAGAAGTAAAAATATTAAGGTCACAGCAAAAGGGTAAAAATTATTAGTAAGTCCGTTAAGTGAAACCTAAAAATGTGCTTAAGGCAGTTAAGTAGTTGATCTACAGAGTTTAATTTTGAAAACCTAATCAAGATTGTGGTGGGTCTCTTTAAGTCATTTTGGTACTGAGCTGGGCCAAGGCTGAAAAAAAGAAAATAAACTTCCTCAAATATTCCATCAGTATCTGGGAAAGCAGGTATGAGGCAAGAACTTTGGGTCAGAAATTCACTAAAGACTAGAAGGTTAGGGAGATACCAGATGATTAAAATCTCTTCTAGAACTAATTATTTTTGTTTTTCATCAACAATGAGGCAATACCAGCTGCACTCTTTCCCAGAGATGGAATTTATTCCAGGATCATGAAGTCATGACCTGTCTTTCCACACAGTTGTATTCTAATGGTAAAAATCTCCCCTGTTCTTTCAATGGGAAGATAGGCCTGTATCAACCTTGTTTGAGGAATATGAAAATAAAATGTAAAGATGCATAGTGGGGCATTATAAATTTTAAGATCTTCTTTTTTTTTTTTTTTATAAATCCAAAGTGCTTTGATTGAATAACGAGACATAGATAAAGTAAATAAATACATTTTAAAAAGCACCAGTTGTGACTTAAGACTGAGTTCAAATCCTGTCTTTATCCCTTACATCTCTATAACCTTACTTATATCTTTGAATCTCTCTAGTTCTAAGTTTCCTCATTTGTGAAATGAAGCTATTCCATAAATAGCTTGTCTTCTAGAATTTAATCTATGATCCTATGAAGCAAAAGAAATCATATACTGAAAACAATACTTTGTTCTTTGTTCACCGAAAGTATGTAGCCTAGCATTCCCCATTCTTCAGCTTCCCCTATTCCCCACTCCCAAGAAATCAAGGGAGAAGTCAGGAAGAACTAAGGAACACCTCTTCCCTTACTCAACAAGCACAAATATTTGTGCTTTAGAAAGAAAGAGTCTATTTGAAAATGGGTGGATTGTCTACTCTGGTATTTGATCCTGAAGCTGTCTTTACAAATATCAGTTTTTACTCAGCTCATTTTGAAATTACCCAAGAGTTCAATGTTTCGAAACTCTTCTGAACTTACAAAAATTAATCTAAAATCATCAGAAATGTTGCAATAGGTTTTCTAATGACCCACAACTAGTTTAGAAACAAGAAAACAATGGAAAATTGGAAGGACATATTCTCTGAAATCAGAAGTGGTGACTGAAACTATATATACTCTTTGTACTCCCTTTTTCTTCCTACCTCTTACATACAAATGATATAGAATACCTCTAAGATCATCTCTTCAAGGTCTGAGGAAAATATTACTAATGAAAATTCACATATAAAAATTTCACACTTATACAAAAAACTCACACTTATACATATATGACCTAAAAAAGAAGAGGCAAAGGAGACATAACTAATCCAAGAAGTTTATAATCCCCCAAACCCTATCCTATCCAAATTCCAAACACATACCGACAACTCCTTATCAATAAGATAAAGAATTGACAGAAATTGATTTTCAAATAAAAAAGTCAATTAAATATTTTATCATATTTAGAATACTTCAATTAATTCATTAAATATATATATATACATATACACACTATGTCTGTATATACAAACATCCATGTGTTTGTATATGTAGCTAACATTTATATAGTGCTTATTGTGTGGTAAGCATTGTGCCTAGCACTTCACAATTGTTATCTCATTTAATCCTCAAAACAGCCCTGTGCGGTAGGTGCTTTTATTATGTTCATTTAATAGATGGGGAAACTGAAGCAAATATAAGTTAAATGAGTTGGTTATAAACATATATACCTATATACAAAAACTAGGTCATTAGATAAATAGATAGATGATGGATAGACACATATGCATGTGTGTGTTTTTAATACTTTCTAGAAATTTTCTGAATCTAGAGCATCTCCAGAATTTTGAGCCCAAACCCTCGAAGATAAGCTCATCTAACTTACATGAATTGATTCTAATTGAAATAAGCAGAATCAGGAGATCATTATATATGGCAACAACAAAATTATAAGATGATCAGCTCTGATGGATGTTTAACAATGAGATGATTCAAACCAATTCCACTTGTTCAGTAAAAAAGAGAATCAGCTACACCCAGAGAGAGAACGATGGGAAATGAGTGTAGACTACAACATAGCATTTCCCCCCTTTCTGTTATTGTTTGCTTGCATTTTTGTTTTCCTTCTTAAGTTTTTTCTTTTTTTCTAGATCCGATTTTTCTTGTGCAGCAGGATAACTGTATAAATATGCATACATATATTAGATTTAACATATTTAACATGTATTGAGCCATCTGCCATCAAGGGAAGGGGGTAAAGTTGGAATAGAAGGTTTTGCAAGGGTCAATGTTGAAAAATTATTCATGCATATGTTTTGTAAATAAAAAGCTATAATAATAATAGTAATAAAAGATAAGCTCATCTAACTTTAACCATGTAGAGTTCACACTGGGAGAACACTTCCCAGATATATTCTAGCACTCTATAAAATATAGCAAAAATTATTTGGACTTTGATATATTGGTATGAAAACAGTGAACTCCCACTTTTAATTCAATTTAACATTAAAAATTACATCCCTAGGCATGCTGCTTAAGTGGAAGGATGTAAAGGCAAATAAGTAACCAAACCAAACCAAACAAAAAACAAAAACACAGTTCCTCTTTGGAAGAAAATGACATTCTGTGAGAGAGGAGCCAATTATATCATTTCTCTAGTGTCCTAAATACTTTTTTAGTAAAAAAGTTAAAAATGATACCCTATTCTTAATTGTATACAATACAATGGAATTTTAACAAGAGATCTGAAAGAGTTAATACACTCTGAAGAATTGCTTCACTCCTTTCTCACTAATGATATCTGGTCATCTATGTACAGAAATGTGCTGACTGGTCACATTGTGAATTTCAATAAGAAAAATCACTACATCTTGGGAAATATTTATATACATGTTGGGAAAATTTTAAACAATAATGGCCCCACACTGTCTCATTCTTTACATGGTGGGAAACCCATGGACCAAGCCTTAATTGTACCCAGCCCAGTAGCTACAAGCAAGGTGATATTATTGCAATGGTCACAAATGCTTCAGCCTAAAGAACAATCTTCACCTTTGTGGGCAGATGAAGTACTTAACAGGATACAAAAGAGAGGATAAGAATATACTTATAGATGAGCTATGAATAACTCATTTACGGAAGAGCTTATCAGAGTTTTATTAAGTAGAGACATAGGCAAGGAATCACTATAAGGACAACAGACAGTCCTCATTGAATAAAGAAGATTTTAACAAAAATACATTTGGTTTGTCTAAAAAATTCAGCTTAGTACCTACTAAGTTATTTTTTACAACTTTAATTGTTTACAATATAGAATGGAAAAAATATAGTTACCATTTATTTTATTAAACAACAATGTTTTGTTGTTCTGAATTTTAAAATTAGACTAGTTATAAATTTAAATTTCTCTTTAGCTTTTTCTTATGAAAGATCTATGATTGTTTTCTAATCTCTGAGTCAGTTTTACCCAACATAAAAACTATAGACTGTATTGGCAAAGAGAGTTTCACAGAAGAAAAAATATTTTGAACTATCCATTCTATTTTGCCAAATATTTAAAAATTCCAATCAACCACCAATTTGGGCTACCAACCTTACATGTTCTACCTGCTCAGGTTTTGCAAGAGGACTAAGTATTTTTCCTATTTTTAGATTTACTATGTCTGTCCCACAATTTCAAATGATTGTGTACATTTAGATCTTTAGAAAATATTATTATTTGAAATTATTTTTGTTTGAAAATAAAGATCACCCAGAAAAGCACACTTTTTAGTTGTTTTCAACTTAATCATCAGTCAGAAGTTGGCAAAACAAACAAACCAGTAAACTTCCTTGAATACAAGCTCAAGTAGTAGTTTCAGGAACAGATATTAGAGAGGATAAAAGATCAGAGCAAAAAGGGGGCTCTATCCAAAAGATCAGTACTTCCATTCATAGGTATTTATAAGAAATCATACATTTCTGGGGAGTATATATAGTAAATAATTTCACTATATACTTTCTTCCAGTCAATAGCAGCTCAGGCCTTTAACATAAGGAATTCTCATCCTCCTATGTTGCATAAATATGGCCCATGGGCTTCTTTTCCTGTTAAGAGTGATTATGAATCACCTCTACCAGAGATGTGGTTGTAGGCTAATTTCAGCATTCTATAGAAATGTATCGTAAGAAGTAGGATGGTAATATACACATTTATATATCCATATTTATATCTATATCTACACACCTATGTAGATATAGATACATATACATATACACACAAACATACAATACATACACATATATACAGAAACACACACATATACATACACATACATATACACAAATATATATATTTTACCAACCTTTCATTAACTAATTACAACATATTTAATAAGGATTTATTTGAGGCCTACTACATGCAAGGCCTAGCCCTAGATGATAGAGATGAAAAGACAGGAAAAAAATTTTTTTTCTGTCCTCACAGAATTGGGTTTCCTTTCTCTTGAAAAATGACACATTTAAAAAGATAAATAAATACAATATAACTTAAGAAGGAAGAGATAACAGATAACTTCATGTAAGAGGCAGCACTTGAGTACAGCCTTAGAAGTTAAAGATTCTAAAAGGTAGCTAAACATAGCTAACAAAAATATGAATGAAAACATGATACAGTCCTTAGCCAACTCTATCAAAACAATGTGTATCAAATATTGTTTTTTTTTTTCCTCCAGGCCATATTTTCTACCCCATTTTGCTCCAAAATTTCCTAGATCACCTTTATTCTAGGAACAATCCATTCCCAAACTCCTAGATGAGTATGTCTGGGTTCCAGCAATATATATAAAATCCAATATTGGATCAGATGATCAAACTACCTCCTAGAGAAATTCTTCTCTAGATAATATTCCATACTTCATTGTGTATCCATATAAATTAATGAAAGCCCTTCATAATCTAATTGCCTCTTACCTTTCCAGTCTTCTTACAGTCACTTTGTCCCCCTGGCTGTTAAACAAACAACAATCCATCTCTTGGATCAGAGTATTTTTGCTGATTCCCTCATATGTTGGATACTCCCTTCTCTGCTCTTATTACTGACCTCCTTGATTTCCTTTTGGTCCCAACTAAAACCATACTCTCTACAGAAAGCTTTTCTTTAATTCAATGGTTTTCTCTCTTTTATTTTACCTTGCTTAGTATATATTTGTTAGCATGTTGTCTCCTCTAGTAGATTGTTAACTTCTTGAGGGCAAGGACTACCATTTGCCTTTTTTTTTTTATCCACAGAGCCTAGCACATAATTATTCATTGATTAATTGATTATTCTCCAGAAAACTTATTTCTGTCTTAATGACTATATAATCAATATAAGCAATCAGAAAAATCTTTACAAATCATTACCTAATGTTTTTCTAAACTTAAAAAAAAAATGGTGGGTGGTATATTTGAGAGGGTTTTAAACACAAAATAGAGGGCTTGTACATAAAAGAGTTATCCGAGTCTTTTTGGATCCTTTACAAAATGGGTCAATTGGTTTAAATTAAGACAGAAAAAAAATCAGTTCTCTAATCAACAATGCAGAAGGAAAAAATGAAAAACAAACAAGTTTTAAAGTGATATGTCACTTCATCTCCATTCCAGTAATGGATTGATCGATCAATTGTAATGTTGCTTTAGAGAGGATACCAGATCACTTTTAGGACACACAGATGCACAATGAATGTGACCTGGAAGTAGATTTCCCTTCTGAGCACACTCCTGTTATCTGATATAGACTAGTTTTGGGAACTGTAGCTTTGTACAATAATGCAGAAGGTAATCCATCATTTGCCAGTACCCTGTCTATGAACTGCCATTTATTTATTTATTCATTAAGTCATCCACTTACTATTTACTTCTTGCTTCCTTCCTTACTTTCTTTATTTAATCATTTATTTATTTAAGTCACTATAGGAACATGCTTTCAGCTTCATACACTTTGGAACTTTCTGGACAGTGATGGTTTCCATACTAAAAGGAAAGCTCCAATCCTTTTTCTGTAACTGCCCTATTAGCTTTCAAAAGAGCACAGAGAACTCAGGTAATAACAACTTACATTCAGTTCACATTTTCAACATTTACAAAGAACTTTCATCACAACACTCTTTAAGGGTAGAAGAATGAGAATTATCCTCATCTGCAGATGCATATAGAGACTGATGGAGGTGATGGTACTTAAGAAGATGATAGAATACCATAGTTAGACCTGGAAGGAAACTTACAAGTCATCTTGATATATTCCACCTTCTCATTTTACAGATGAGGAAACTGATGTCCAGGTAGATTAGAGAAGGGAATAGGCTATATATATATATATATATATATATATATATACATTGTGCCTTGGCACATAGAACTATGTTAAGCACTTTGCAAATATTATTTCATATGATCTTTAAAACAACCCTATAAAATAGGTGCTGTTATTATCCACATTTTACATTTGGGGAACTAAGGTAAACAGAGATTAAATAATTTGCCTTGGATCACACAGCTAATGTGTCTAAGACTGGAATAGAACTCAGGTTTTCTGGATTCCATGCCCACCCCTCTTATCTTCCTAGTTGCCTATTAATTTTGTTGGATTAAGGCACATAAATAGTATCCCTAAACTGGATTTGCACTACTATTCTTTAATTCTAGAGCCTATGCTTTGTCTACAGTACTGCTTGGCCCATGTACATGTATCTAATGCATAGCAAAGTTAATCATGAAATCAAGACTTTTGACTCCAAGAATAGTTTCCCTTCTCTTTATTTTATCTCAAAAGATATTAGATGGCTGGTACTGCAAAAAAAGCAATAGTAGCAGGGAGCAGGAGACTAAGAAAAGGCTGGTCTTCCTGACAGAAAAGAATGTTCCAAGGGATGATAAACATTCCTAGATGATACAGCTCTTTAATTGTTTACGGATTACTTCTCTTTGTTTTACAGTTAAAATGATGGTTTCTATAAGAGTTAAGAAAAATCTTGTCAGGAAACAGTTGTTTTCCTCCTACAGACTAACATTCCTGCAGGCAATACAGCAAATTAACCAATATAAATGTTTGCTTCAAAACACAAAAATCTTTTATCTATTTAGGAAGAGATCATACAATATAACATGCTGAACTATTTCTATTAAGCCACAAGATGAAGAAAAAAATTGAAAAGAATAAATCTATTATAAAGCATTCAGATCTGCTTCTCTGTGAGAATTCCATAATACATTGTATTGTATATACTACAGAAAATGATGACCTAACAATCCAGAATGCAAAGGGGGCTTTTGACAACAATAAAAAAAAAAAAAAAAAAAAAAAAAAAAAAAAATTTTTTTTTTTTATGTTAAGAAAAAAAAAATCCCATTTTATTAATGAAGACTTAAAAATACTGGATTCTTTTTTCAGCATTACTTGTTGGGTCATTCAGTGAAATCTCTTCATACCTTGATTTCCCCATCAAAATAACAAGATTTCGATTTTGTTTTTATAAAGTTCTTTAGGACAGAGGAAAGACAGCCCTAAACACATTTGTGATGAAGTCATTTTACTGCTGTGTGTCATGTACTGGTAAAAAGAATGCAGACCAAAAGCATAACCAGAATCAGCAATGAATTCCGTAATTGTAGGGGGTTTGTTTGTCAGATGTTTAATAAAGCCCTGGGATATAGAGATATGATCGCGGTGGGCAGGCATGGAAGGTAGCCCTTCTGTCACATATAAACATTATTCCTTCAAGTACCCTTTTTGAAGCTTAAGAGCAATAGAATTTGATGTCAGATTGAATGTGAGTAATAATAATAAAAGGTTTAGAAAATGGAACTTATTAAAAGTTAAAAGAATTGAAATGATTTACTTTGGAGAAAAGGCTTAGTGCTTTTACAAAGTTACCTGTAAAAAAAGACCACAAATTCTTTATCCCTGGGGAGAATAAGTGAGTTTAAATTACTGTAGGTGAAATTTGAGTGAAATTTAGGTTAGATTTCAGAAGAAACTTTCTTTTGAGTGTCTCTTTCCCAGCCACCAGTGGAGTGAAATAAGGCCGTGTGCTTGCTCCCATGCTTTTTAGCATGATGTTTTCAGGCATGTTGTCAAATGCCTTCAATTAAGGTGAACACATCAAGGTCAGTTATCACACTGATAGTAAATTATCCAACTTGAAAAGGATACAAGCAAGGACTAAAGTGGAGGGACTGTTGGTGCAGGAGTTTTTGTTTGCAAATGATGTGCATTCAAGACAACCTCTGAAGCTGAGATGTAAAGAAGTATGGATCGATTCACTGATGCTTAAGCTAATTTTGTCCTAACAACACCATGAAAACACAGATGCTCCATCAATCAGCACTACACCACCCACATATGGAATCATAGATTACAGCAAATAGTTTTTAATGCTGTAGATAAGTTTACTTACCTTGGCAGTGTACTTTCCAGGGATGTACACAATAATAATGAGGTGGAAACATGCATTGTCAGAACTAGCTCAGTGTTTCAGAGGCTCTGAAGGAAAAGTGTGGGAAACAAATGATATTAGACTGGCTACCAAACTGAAAAGTATAGAGCCATTATGCTGATTTCATTTCTGAATGCCTGTGAAAGCTGATCAGTATACTAGCATCATACCAAGAAATGGAATAGCTTTTGAGTGTAGAGTAGTTTTGTGTTATTCTAATTTCCTATTTTAAAATATCTGATTATATTTGACTTCTGGTCTAGAACTTCTTGTTTTTGAACTGGAATTGTTCAATCATTGGAAGTCTCTTATCCTCTGTTTATTTCAGTTTCCTTAATTATAAAAAAGGGATAATGATAGCAGCTACCTAGCAGGAAGGAAAGCAAATAGAGAGGAGAAGAGTCTTATTGAGAAAATTTGAAATATATGAAGTTTAAAGAGGCAAGAGTAAGGTCTGGGAGTAGGAAGAAAATACCTGAGTAAATATGTTATTTTTCTATCTCCAGCAAAGGATAATTTAAAGGTCTTGGTTTTTTAACCTTTCCCTTTATCTAACCATATATATGATGATTAGATTTAACCACTATGTGTCTTGAAATTTGAAGCATAGAGTTTTTGTTGTTGCTGCTATTTGATAGACAATCTGTGAATTCTTTAAATTCATCATCATCATCTTCTTTTTCTTTTACTTCTTCTTCTACTCCTCCTCCTTCTTTAATCAGAGGTTCTAGACAGTTGCTTTTTAAAAAATATATTATTTCTTGCATTATGATATTCAGAGTTTCTGAATTGTCATGTTCTAGGAGGCCATGATCCTTAGGCTGCTTCCATGGAATATCTTGTCTTGAAGATCAATCTTGTATACAAATCATTTGTTCTTTATACATGTTTTTTCCTTCACTTCTTTCTGATTGTCCTTCACTTCAGTATATTTGTATTGGTACCCTACTATTCTTTCTTTCTTTTCTTCAGAGAGACTATATACCAGAGTCAAATTTACCAGATATGCTAATTATATTCTTCATAATATAAATACTTCCTTCATTTGTTGTCTTCTCTTAAGATGCTTCTTTCTCTTTTGAAACATTCTTCAATTATGGGGATTCACCAACTGGTTTCTTAGGAATCCACCAAGTCTTTCTTCAGGTGACAGTTCAATTTTATTTGTCTTACAGTATTTACATATAGAGGTTTCTTATCTCTTTAGTGATTTGGTAGTCCTCTTTTAATTCAAGTAGGTTCTCTGTGGATTTATTATTTTATGTTTTATGTTTTTATTTGATTTTTTTCCTCTTGAAAAATTTGACACACTTAGGTTTCTTTTTTTTCCCCTTATATATTTCTGTTGTTCATTTTCAGATTTCTCCTTATAAGATGATGGATTTACCATGAAGACTAGACTTCAAAGCCTCAGCCTCTTCCAACAGAGGAGAATTTCTTTTTCATTAACCTTGGTTCCTGCCCCAAAGAGTTTCTGGGGAAAAAAAGGCCCCAACTAGATTCTGGTTTCTACGATCTAGTTTCAGGCCTGGTACAGTCACACATGTAGATCCACTGCCCTATTTCCCTCTGTTACTTAGTTCACCAGCTGATCTCAATCAACAACTGCCACTTTTTGCAAAAGTGGGTATTGGGGGAAGAGTTTCTATCACTAGAATTTTTTTAATTTAAAGACTTCCTCAGACAACATGACTGTTGTCCCCCTTCAAATTCTTTTTACCTGTCTGGGTATAGTTAATGACAATGATTGTTTCAACAAGACAATAGAGATAGTGTAGGTGGAAGGTGCAAGGATATTCTTTGCAGTAAGACAAAATTCCCAGATTGAATAATGCATGTACTTGGAGTCTGGGTTGTGGTGGAAAGAAGGATATTGAATGAACATATTATAATTTAGCATCTGTCACTATTAATTCATATGGCTGTAGTCTTGGTGAGCAGCTTTCTGATCTATTTACCTCAGTCTAGGTGGTACAAGAGTTGGACTGGAGTTCAAATCTCAACTTGGACATTTACTAGATGTATGGTCCTAGAGTTTGCCTAAATTTTCAAAAAGGTAAAATGACGATAATGATAGCACCTAACTTGTAAGAGGGAAAGTTGCTAACAATAGTGGGGATTCTGTTAAGACAATTTGAAAGATGAGACAATTAGAAAGATAAAGATGAGGCTTGGGAGAGGAAGAAAATATAGGAATAAACATCCTTCAGCTAGGGATAATGTGAATGGCTTTTCTTCTAGCTTCTCTATCTAAGTAGTACTGGAAAAAGCCATCTTGACTAGCAGCAGATGCCAAGGATATGACTATCTCCAGATTAGAAGTTTTTTGGCAGAAGGAATTATTCATTTATAATATATATATATATATATATATATATATATATATATATAATATATAACCCATTTTCAACTCATTCCCCCCACTGCACATACACATGCAGCAAAAAAGTAAGCTCAATCAAAATTGAAATTGAACTGAATTTCTTTTTTTTTTATATTATAGCTTTTTATTTACAAGATATATGTATGAGTAATTTTTCAGCATTGACCCTTGCAAAACTTTCTGTTCCAACTTTTCCCCTCCTTCTCCCTCCCTCCTCCCCTAGATGGCAGATAGACAAATACATGTTAAATATGTTAAAGTATATGTTGAATACAATATTTGTATACATATCCATACAATGAACTGAATTTCTTTCTGAAGTCCTGAGTATCCAATAAATAGGATAGTAGTCACAAACACCTATATGGAGAAAATTACTAATACAATTAAGAGGCACTAGGTGTTGCTACAGTGCACACAGTTAGCAAGACTCTTCTTCTTGAGTTCAAATCTGGCCTTAGACACTGAATAACTGTGTGATCCTGGGTAAGTTACTTTATCCTGTCTGCCTCAGTTTCCTCATCTTTAAAATGAGCTGAAAAAGGAACTGAAAAATTACTCCATATCTCTGCTAAGAAAACCCTAAATGTGGTCACTAAGAGTTGACAGGATTGAAAATGACTAAACAATTCAATTGTATCCCCACTCTTACAAAAAAATCTCTTAAGACCATTCATTGCCTTTATAGCCAAAGGAAGGAAAGTCTACATAAAAGCATTTAATAAGAGAAAAACAACAAAGTGTTAATAAATTCATACAATAGTTAATTTTGTTCATTTAGATATTCTCTATTAAGTGGCAATGGCAGGAAGGAGATGTGAATAAATGGAAACTAATGAAGAAAACTATTTTACTCATTTGTAGTAAAAACTAGGGAAAGGGATGGGCATTGTTATTAGGATAAATATAATTTGTATATATTATTTCAATAAAAACAATTTACTCTGTTTCTTAGTTGTGAAGCAGGGAAAATAGCAAATGAGGTAGGCAGAATTCTTGCTAGAATTCTAGGTCACACAATTCAGGTTTGCCCTACTTCAATGGCTCCCTTTTGCCTAAAAGATCAAATATAAAATCTTCTATTTGAATTTTAAAAGTGTTCATAACCTAGTCCATTACTCATTTTGTTTCCCATTTTGTTACACTTTAATCCCCTCCTCATACTATATAATCCAGTGACATCAAAGATGACACCTCTCTCATGTCTAGAATACTTTTCCTCCTCATCTCTATCTCCTGCTTTCTCTATCATCCTTCAAGATGCAGCTCAGGGTCCACTTTCTCTAATAGTTCATCCTGAGCCTTCTCATTCATCTCTGCTGGGACCTTCCTTTAATGTTCATTTTTTTTTATATTCTATATGTATGTATGTACCTAATTGTTTGCACGTGGTATTCTCTATCATAATATGAATTTTTCAAGGCCAGGGGTTCTATTTTTGCCTTTCTTTCTGTCTCCAATACTTAGTACAGTGTCTGGCATATGGTAAGTGTTTAAATGTTTTTGAATAACTAGCAATAATCTGTTATAAAGAGGAAGGTTGAAGAGAAAGAGCGGGAAAAATAAAGTCAGGACAAGAAGGAATCCCTTTCCTTTTGTGAAGTCAAGGATTCTATTTTAAGGGAAAACAAACTCCCATGAGACTATCTTGAGTTGTTTGCATGCATGTGTGTATTCATGTCTGGTTTTAAAATATTGAGGTCCTTTTCCTTCTAATACAATAAAGTATAAGACAATACACACACACGTATATATGGAAAAGATAATTTAAACAAATTAATAGCATGTGTTTATCAAACCACAGATTTTTCAATCAAATGATTAAACCTTTCTCCCAGAAGGGTGTCCATAGTATCTCTGTCCTACTCCACTCCAAACATACATACACAACAGCTAAACATTGGATTTCAAAGCTCCCCTAAGACACAGGTCCTATGTATTTGACTCATCACATAAATCAAAGTCTGAATGATTCTTTAATTGTTACAGGATCCTTATGGGTAGGAAGGAAAGGTAATTAATAACAATTCTTAGATGGAAGATAAGAGAAAAAGGGCAGCTCCAGATTATAAAGCAATCAGTGGCATAGTTCAAAGCAAATTTATAGCACTGGACACAAATTTAATTTACGGTCATACACAGGTAACTTTGAGTGTGAAGAAGCCAAAAGCATCAGAAACCAAAGTACATGGAATATATCGCCAAAGCTACTAACAGGGTAAAAAGAGAGAATTTTTTTGATTCTTCTTCTAGTAACTAATATCTACTCACTTGTTTCCAAACAATTAACAGATATTTCATGTATTCTAACTTACAGTCAAATTAAATAACTTTCTCTGGTCCTAGAACTCATTCAAAGCTATGAAAGGCAAAAAGGTGTCTTGGCTCATGTTACCTTAGAAGTTTTGAATGCATTTCCCTGAACCTGCCCAATTTCTCTCTTTACTTATTATGCAGTTCTAAAGTCAGCCAAATCTGTATCCAAATCCTATGTGTGAAGTTTACTGACTCTGATCTGAGATTAATCATTTTAACCTCCTAGAGCCTCAGTGTCCCTAAGGTCTCCTGTTTCATCCTGGGCCATCTCCAGTTGTCTTGATCCACATCTTGCCATTGGATCCAGATGGCTCCAGAAGAGAAAGTGAGGCAGCTGACCTTGAACAGCCTTCCCTCACTTAAATCCAATTCATTTGAATGTCATGACATCACCTCTCCGATGTCATGATCCTCTTTGAGAAGGGCAAACAATAATAACAATAACAACAAAACCCCAGAAACCCTAATCAAATAATTAAATACTTTTGTAGTCTGCTTTTAATAAGAATGACACCTCTATAAAGCCCTTTATAGTTTGCAAAATGTTCTTTAAGGCTATAGTAAAAAATACTATGACTAGTATTATTCTACAGATGAGGAAATTGAGGCTCAGGGACATGGGATAATTTGCCATGGCAGTGATTTTTACTTTGCTCTGTGATCTATAGCAAATCATACACTTAGCCTTTTGATGCCTTATTTTCCTCATGAGTAAACTGAGCTGCCTGGATCAGAGGATCTCAAACTATAGGATTTTTGCAATAATCTGTTAAAGGAAGAACTATATTAAATGATCTCTCATCTTATGATTTTGTGACAAAATCAGGAGTAGCGGGGAACATCTGAGCCCAATTCAATGCCCATTTTTCTAGAACGGGAACCTGGACCCTCTTTTATTCTGGGGAAGCCCATAGAGTCCTTCTCAGGATTATGTTTGTTGCTTATATTCATAATTAAAGGAAATGCAAAATTTCATTTAGAGCTTAGTGAAAATAAAGATATAATTTCTCCTCCTCCAGGTTCATGAACCCTCTAAAATCTATTCATGGACTCCTTTGGGGAATCTATAAACCCCAGTTTAAGAACCTCTACTCTTTACTACGCTGTTCTTGTTCACAAGCTGATATCTACTTTTACCTTTTCAGTGTGCAAATGATGCTCAGGAGCCTCAGGCATTGCCTATGTTAATAGAACTTCTATGTAAAAAACAGGTCCAAATGGGGTCACAAAGAGTCTAATGCAACTGAAAAATGACTGAAATGTAAAAACCTGAGTATTCCCAGATTTTTCTGAAGTAAAGATGTGCAAAGAAGGTAATTCTGAAGGACAGCAAACCTTGGCATTTGCAAAATGAGTTTGATCTGCTCTGGTTCACCACAATAATTTCATAATGATCCCCAAATGGATGTTATCCCCTTTACATTTTAGTTGCCACAGAGCATTATTGTCAAACACTAGGGTGATACAGAGTGACAGAGCAGTGTACAACATGGCCTTTATTTGTGTGCCAGTAACATAGGCCAGGAGGTCTTGAAGGAGGTTTCATTTGTTCAGAAGAAGGAAGCTATCTTATTAATAATGATCTAGTTTGAGTTATTGATCAGTTTAAAGCATAACATTTTTGGTGTTTTTAAATCGTTAAGGGTAACCAGATGGTACAATCATCAATGAAGTGCTGAGCCTAAAGTCAAAATGCCCTGAGTTCAAAATGTGACCTCAGACACTTGCTAACTATGTAACGTGGGCAAATAACATCTGTTTGCTTCAGTTTTCTCATCTATAAAATGGAAACAATAATAGCACCTACTTCCCAGGATGGCTGGCTATGAAGATCAAATGAAATAATATTTATAAAATGTTTAGTGCCTAAGAAACAGGTGTTATAAGTGCTGTTGTTATTACTACTGTTTTTATTAAACAGTCAGATTGGTTGATTTTAGGTCTGAAGTTTCAGTTCTATCCATTTTTATTACAATTATTCCATGTTCAAAATTTGATTGAGATACATTAAAATTATTTCTTTCTGTTACTAATTTCTTCCTAAACCAGGACAACATGACAATGTTAATGGAAAGAGCCCTGGGCTAAGAAATAGAAAGTTAGAAGATCTAAACTCAAGTGTTGCTATGCTATGAATCATATGTCCCAGGTAAAGTCAGTCTCACTTACTTCATAGGAATTGGGAACAAGAGAAATTCCATTTAAAGTAACTACCGATAGTGCAAAATATTTGGAAATCTGTCTGCCAAGGGAAAATCAGAAACTATATGGGCAAAACTACAAAACACTTTCCACACAAATAAAGTCAGATCTAACCAATTGGAAAAATATTAAATGCTCTTGGATAGGTCGAGCAAATATAATAAAGATGACAATACTACCTAAACTAATCTATTTATTTAGCACTATACCAATCAGACTCCCAAAAAACTATTTTAATGACCTAGAAAAAATAACAACAAAGTTCATATGGAAAAGTAAAAGGTCAAGAATTTCAAGGGAATTAATGAAAAAAAAAATCAAATGAAGGTGGCTTAGCTATACCAGATCTAAAATTATAAAGCAATGGTTACCAAAACCACTAATTGATCAGTAGAATAGGTTAGGTTCAAAGGACAAAACAGTCAATAACTTTAATAATCTAGTATTTGATAAACCCAAAGACCCCAGTTTTTGGAATAAGAATTCACTGTTTGACAAAAACTTCTGGGAAAATTGGAAATTAGTATGGCAGAAACTAGGCATTGACTTACATTAACACTGCACACCAAGATAAGGTCAAAATGGGTTCATGATCTAGGCATAAAGAATGATATTATAAATAAATTAGAAGAACATAGGATAGTTTACCTCTCAGACCTGTGGAAGAGGAAGGAATTTATGCCCAAAGAACTAGAGAGATCATTATTGATCACAAAATAGAAAGTTTTGATTATATCAAATTGAAAAGGTTTTGTACAAACAAAACTAATGCAGACAAGATTAGAAGGGAAGCAATAAACTGGGAAAACATTTTTACAGCCAAAGATTCTGATAAAGGACTCATTTCCAAAATATATATAGAATTGACTCTAATTTATAAGAAATTAAGCCATTCTTCAATTGATAAACGGTCAAAGGATATAAACAGGCAATTCTCAAAGAAATTGAAACTATTTCTAGCTATATGAAAAGATGCTCCAAATCATGATTAATCAGAGGAATGCAAATTAAGACAACTCTGAGATACCACTACACACCTGTCAGATTTGGCTAGAATGATAGGGAAAGATAATGTGGAATGTTAGAGGGGATGTGGGAAAACTGGGACACTGATACATTGTTGGTGGAATTGTGAATACATCCAACCATTCTGGAGAGCGATTTGGAACTATGCTCAAACTGTGCATATCCTTTGATCCAGCAATGTTACTACTGAGCTTATATCCCAAAGAGATTTTAAAGAAGGAAAAGGGACCTGTATGTGCAAGAATGTTTGTGGCACCCTCTTTGTAGTGAAAAGAAACTGGAAATTGAGTGGATCCCCATTAATTAGAGAATGACTGAATGAATTGTGGTATATTAATATTATGGAATATTATTGTTCTGTAAGAAATGACCAGCAGGATGATTTCAGAAAGGCCCAGAGAGACTTACATGAACTGATGCTGAGTGAAATGAGCAGGACCAGGCGATCATTATATACTTCAACAACAATACTATATGATGATCAATTCTGATGGATGTGGCTCTCTTTAACAACGAGATGAACTAAATCAGTTCCAATAGTGCAGTATTGAATAGAATTAGCTACACCCAGCAAAAGAATTCTGGGAAATGAGTGTGAACCACTGCATAGAATTCCCAATCCCTCTATTTTTGTCCACCTGCATTTTTGATTTCCTTCACAGGTTAATTGTACATTATTTCAAAGTCTGATTCTTCTTGTACAGCAAAATAACTGTATGGACATGTATACATATATTGTATTTAACATATATTGGTCTACCTACCATCTGGGGGAGGGGGTGAGAGGAAGGAGGGGAGAAATTGGAACAAAAGGTTTTGCAATTGTTAATGCTGAAAAATTACCCATGCATATATCTTGTAAATAAAAAGCTATAATAATAATTAAAATAAGAAATTGGGAACAATGTGCTTCATAACACTGTGAATATAGAAAGTGCTTTGTAACAACAACAAAATTATGCTAATTTCTGAAGAGTTTTGCAAATTTTAAAGCTGCATATACATGACGAACTTTAAGAAGGGTAATATTAGTAGTATTAATACTTATAAGTTTTTGATAACTAAAAACTCTTGCAGAAAGAGCTAAATGGCACACCAGTTAGAGCATAAGGCTTGGAATAAGTGAGACTTGAATTCAAAAAGGGTTTCAGATACCATGTTACTTAAACTTTGTGTTATAAAATAGAGATAATAATAGCACCTACCTCACAGAGTTGTTGTGAAGGTCAAATGAGAATATTTGTAAAAATACTTAGCACAGTACCTAGCACATAGTAATAAATACTTATTTCTTCTATCTACTCCCCTGCAGGACATAGTGTGGTATAACACTTTGTTTCAAAGACCTGAGTTGACACATGCTGATTGTGGAATCCTGAACAAGTTATTAGCTTCTCAATTCTTTAAACAATTCTCTAAGATGATAATTTGCATAAAAGGTACCAACCTGGTTGGAGTTCCTTATAGGATTACAGATTCAGTCCCCATCCCTATCCTTAACATCAGAAACAAGTTATTCAGAAACCCTTTTTCAAATACATTATGCTTATATCATAAAGTGCTTCATTTTATTTTTATATAATACCTCTTATGTTACACTACTCTGATTAGGTAAACCAAAGTGAGAGGCACTTTTAAAATTTTAAAAGTTTTATTATATATATATATATATATATACACACACACACATATGTGTATATATGTATATATGTGTGTATACATATACATTACTAAGTGCTTTCCAGTGATGTCAAATTCAAAAAGAAATGGGGGTCATTAATCCCTAAAGACTGAAAACTGACCTACTTTAAAAATAAAATATTATTTATTTTATTTTACCTTCATTTTGTTACATATTTCTCAATTGTATGTTAATTTGGTGTTGTTTGTGTGTGTGTGTGTGTGTGTGTGTGTGTGTGTGTGTGTATGTATGTGTAGCCTTTACCAAAATAGCATTGTTTATTTTTTAAGAACCTTCCCACCCCCAACCCTTTTTCTAAAAGGAATGCCTTTGGTTTATTTTAGTAACATAATCAATTTATCAACAACGTTTAACCAACCATAATATCAAGAGCAAAATGAAAACAAGACCTAATCTATACCATGATGAATCATGTGATTTTTCCAGCTGGCATGAACTGGCATGAGATATGTTACAAGATATAACACCAGCTAGTTGTAGCCTGAAGATACAATGCTTCCACTCCCTGCTAACATGTAACATGTTGTGTGTTATCTCTATCAACCATCATCAATGCACATTGTTCAATATTCTGGCATTTGGCAAGGATTCCATCTGCAGCAACACACTTGGGAGTTGTAGGTTTTGTTAACTCTAAGGAAAAAAAAAAGGGGGGAGGAATGGGGAAGTGGAAGGGTGAGCTATATCCCTACTTAACCAAATGCATGCTGGTCTTCCTTTTTATCTCTTTAACTCTGATGAGTTAAAACAAGAACATCCTGTACTAGCAGACCTAAAGCCATAGTACTTGACTAATTACCACATTACCTTACATCATTTGACAAAGAAACACTAAATTAACAATGAAACCAATCAACTGACTACCTGTCAGCCATCTGCAATGCCAAACAAGATATACTTCCAATGAAAAATCATATTAACAATTGAAGAACATATTCTAATGTAATACTTTATCATTAAGTTACTGTTATTATACACATGAACTTTTTAAAAACTGAGCAAATACAAGCATTGTCCATGAATATAGCACAAAGTTCTAAATACTTAAGTTTTCAAAAAGATGCTCCAGATTTAACATAATCTTATTCAGTCTTCAGTAATTGGGAAAAATTAATATTTTCTGAGCATCAGTTATACAATTCATATTACATTGTTCCTTCCCATTTGTTTCATCATTGATAAATTCAATCATAGGAAAAGTGAAAAGTGGAAGATAATATGAGAGAAGGATTTGGAACTTATATCTCTTCAATCAATAGTTGGTAGAATTAATCTTACTATTTAATTTAGGGGAGAAAGAGAAGAGGGAAAGAATTGGCCAATTACATGACAATAGTCCTTTACAAGGCCAGAAATCTCCTGGCAAGCACCTAGGAAACCAGTTTTTGAATTGATGCCAGCACATCACATATCCCTGTTGCCACAAAATGTCCAACTTTTGTATATCAAAGCACTCCTGTTGCTGAGATAATTGGCTTTAGTTTGATGCCTCTCAGCTTCCATGTTTGCTTTGGCTCCTGAGTCAGTATTATATATCTTCTTTTTCTGCAGAGATTGATATGGAAAAACTCATTAAAAAATAAAAAGTACAGTAAATATATATATATATATATATATATATATATATATGTTGTGCGTGTGTGTGTGTGTATGTATGTATGTGTGCGAATTCAACAATAAACACTGGTGAATTTCCTATTAAGTTCCTAAGGCTCTGCATTAGAATCTAAGGATGCAAAGACAAAGTTGGACCATCTATTATGAGGGAGTTTACACAAAAAAGCATGACATAAAGGAGAGTGTACTAAGTGCAAAGGAGAGATTCAAGCAATGTGAAATTAAGTATTTAAAGATGGGAAGATCACTTTCTGTTGGAGAAGTTGGGAAGGAGAAAGCAGTACTTAAGTTGAACCTTAAAGATGGTAATATGATACAATGGAAAAATTACTGATTTTGGAGTCAGAGAACCTGAATTCAAATCCCAGATCTTCTATTTACTAAATGTGTGACTTTGAGCAAGTTATTTAACTTCCCTGGACCTCAGTTTCCTTATGAATAAAAAGCTAAGTTGGACTAGTTGGGTTCTTATAGCCCTGTGGCTTTAATAAGTAAAGCTAAAAAATTTTCTTTGCTAGAATTATGAATAGGTAAATTAGATCACAGAAATGTCCTTCATAGAAGCAGTGATAATACCAGTTTAACTATCTACCCATTAGCAAGAACTGGAAATGGGGGAAGGAGAACTCAAATTTAGTACAGAAATAGTTAGTGGGTTAGATGAAGAGTGCTATGAAATAAAAAAAAAAAATTATCTATGAATTGCAATGCTAGGAACAAGAATTTAAAATTTATATGCTAGGCAATGGGGCATGATTAAGTTTAAGTGGAGAAGTAAATATAGAAAACTAAAGATGATTATGAAAGGTAAATAATTTTCAAGAAACAAAGACATCTTAAGGAAAAGTTGTGAGAGAGACATTATCTCTCACATTCTTCCTTCCTCTCATCTCTGGGATTGGTATCATGCTTTCCAATCCCCTAGGGTAAAGGTATCAAATTTGGGCCTGCTAGCCACATGTGACTTGCAAAATTCCTGTATGTACTTCAAATCAGATGTTTTTAGATGGGAGACATTAGACTAAACAAACAAATAAATAAATGAACATGTGTGGTTTTCTAAATCAATATGATGCCTGCAGGAATCCTTATGCATGAATTCCATTTCTATTTGAGTTGGACACCTTGGCCCTTCAGCAATGGCTCTTAAAATTGTCCATAATGATAGAATCCAGAAGCCTTGTAGGAAAACTATCTAAAATCACTATTTTAATACCTATTAATAAACATAAGGGTCATGAAAACAAACAAACTTGGAGCTTTCCAAGGTTCCTTGCAGCACAATTTGAAAAATACTAGCCTAGAGAACCTGAGAACACACTGCCTTCTAAATGGTAGGTGCTCAATAAGTGTTTGTTGCTTGCTTGATTGAGACACTAAAATGTAAAGTTTAAATGGAGGCCATTTCTAACCCCACAGGCTAGAAATGAAAATGTATGAAATAGGAAAGTGAGGAAGAACTGAAGTTTTCACTATGATTGACTCCCAAAAACATGACCAGAAGCCTAATTATTTCAGCAGAGCCAAGTGTTTTAACAAGATCGGCATAACTGCAGATTTTCAAAGCTTAATTGAAAATGTTTCTTTTTATATATAGCAAATATATGATCATAGCTTTAAAGCTTAAGGGGACTTATCAGGTCCAATACCAAATCACATATTTTTCTATTAAGAAATCATTTCAGTAAGCACCTACTATGTTCCATACACCAAGACAAAGAAAAATAAATATGAAATAGTTTCAGTGTTCAGAGATTTTACATACAATTGGAGGAAACATCATATATAAGTAAATCTAAAAACATATACACAGTAAAGTGATAGTATCGGGAGAGGGAGAACACTAGCAATTTATTGAATCAAGAAAGGCTCACTAGAAGAAGGTACTTGACTTGAGCTTTGAAGGAAGTTAGTAAATTTATGATATTAGTGATAAGGGTACACATTCCAAGCATGGGGAATGATTTGTACAAAGCTGTGAGGTAGGAGGTATAACAAGGGACAGGTGGAATAGTTTGGTAGAAACTCAGTACTTTGGTTGAAAACATTTCTTCTGCAATGACTGTCAATTTATGAAGCTATATTGTTTTCTCCCTAACAAAAGCCATACTTCAGTGGCTGATGTTAGTGTGGGAGTGACTCTAGGCTCTTGAAGGTTAGGTCAGATAAGCAGAAGTATTGGTAAATCTTATTAATGTGAAAAGATTCATTCCTATATAGTTCTGGCAATGTATTATAAGTCCAAAAACCAATAGAGATAACCTCAGTGAAGCTCATCACTGCACAGATGAGTTCTCTATCTCCCTGTGTCGGATTCTGTCTCTTAGTCTATCTCTCTCTGTCTCTCTCTCTGTGTTTCTGTCTCTGTCTCTCTGTCTCAGTCTCTCTTTGTTGAGAATCCTTACTGTATAAAGATTATACAGTATTATGAACAAAGGCAGCTGGATAGAGTGCTGGGTTTAGCATCAGGAAGAAGAATTCAAATCCAGCTTCAGAGTTTTGTGTGACCCTGGGCAAGTCACTTTACCTCTACCTTTTCTGCTGGGGAAAAAAATAAGCCATTTCAATATCTTTGCCAAGAAAACCATATAGATTCATGAAGAATCAAATATGATTGAACAACAACAAAGTATTATGAATACAAATCCTCTGCAATCTATTTCCTGTCATTTTCTCTAGTTTGTTAGAGTTGGGACTTGTTTAGTTTATTATCCATGCCTTTCTTGCATTTTAATATCACTGGTGAATAAAGACATGGAGTGAAAAATATAAAGGGATTCTATTAGTCACAACTGAAATTTTTTGATGTATTTTTAATGCCACTGTACATCTGCTTAGATTAATAAAAACTAGTATGATGATATAAGCTGAACAGCACCTTTTGAGAATAAAAAGACTCATCAAAATGGAAAATAGCATAAAAATAAATGAAAAAAATAGGGTCAAATTATAATATAGTAATATTTTTAGTTAAAATAAAAGCAGGAAGCAAACTTCAACTAATTCAGTGCCGTGTGTGTGTGTGTGTGTGTGTGTGTGTGTGTATGTGTGTGTGTGTGTGTGTATAGAGTCACAAAGCAAGGAAACATCTGCTTTGGGGTATAGGATTCACTTAAGGGATTTTTCTGATACAGAAACAAGCTTGTCATGAGATACTTTGTTCCCTGAGGGAGACTACTGAAACTGTCTTTATTTTTTCAGTTTTCTAGAGTAAGTCGCATCTGACAGCTGATTCTACTCCTTCAAACAAGAAATCTTTTTAAGTAAAGAGCATCAACATCATAAGCTCTCTTGTAGAGGTGAAATTTTGATTTGTTTCAGATTTTTATTTCACCAATTTTGATTGATTACCCAAAGATGAAAAGAAAATTCATCAAGACCACCCTTCCAATTATCTTTATGGCTACCAGAAAATCTTCCTAAGAATCCTGAGCTTTATGGAGGAATCTACTATCATTCACATGCCATGTTAAACTTCAGACAAATCTATCTTGATTGTAATGACATTACTAATACACAAATAATAATTTAAATTTGTATAATACTTTATTTAAAAAATTTTTCACACATACTATCAATTGTGTCTTAATAACCTCATGTTATATTTAGTGTAGGAATTAGATAATGAAGCTTTAAGGAGCTAATTAGTACCTAAGTGATTTTTTGCATCTGTAAAATGGGGCTTATAAGAGGTCTAAAACATACTGCACATACTGCACCTGGTTGTGAGGAAACATTAAATATCTTCCATCAAATACTTTTGTATGTATATCTTATAGCTCT
Source organism: Sarcophilus harrisii (assembly GCF_902635505.1). Taxonomy (NCBI): domain Eukaryota; kingdom Metazoa; phylum Chordata; class Mammalia; order Dasyuromorphia; family Dasyuridae; genus Sarcophilus; species Sarcophilus harrisii. The sequence continues at coordinate 411,103,298 of NC_045428.1, read as the reverse complement.
CTGGAAATGCCAAGTTTTGTTCTTAAGTGAAAATACTAAGAATAAAATATAGGTCTTTAGACTTATTTTCCCCACCATACTTTTTCATGTATGCAATTACATTCTTTTTATATAAGTTGTTAAATGTAGGTACCTACATCTAAATTTGGGATTTCTCAAGGACTACTTTACTTTTATCTTCTTGCTAAGCTAGACCAGATGTCTTAACCTGGAAATAATTAATATTCTCATAAATTCTCTGAGGTCAGAGATAATTTTGTGAGGAGGGGTTGGGTGGAGGGAGAGGGCATATCTTTTATCCTCCAAACCTAATACAGTTCCTTGTACAGAAAAGTAGTTAACAAACAGTCATTTAATTGCTACTGAATTTAATTGAACTATATTGCTAACCTTTTTTAAAAGGCTTCTTGGCTTTTAAAAAAAGTTTCTGGCTTTCTTTGGAACATATTGCTAGTGACACTTTGATGCTCACCATCTTCATAGTTCATTTGGGCATTTAAATTGGCATTGAGTAGTTCAGGTTTCAAACAAGTTTTGGAATTTCACTGTTGAATGTATTAATAATCTGGAAGAGTAGAAGCAGAAATTTGAAAGGAAGATTTATTTAAACCTATATTAAAATAAGCAGAACTTGAAAATGAATTTGTATAGCTAAGAGTAGAGTTGTGTTTTTCTTGTTTAGTTGAGTATTTCCTCATCTTTAACTTAAGGTGGTTATTAACACAGCCTAAAAAAAAAAAAAAAAAAAAAAAAAAAAAACTTCAAAAATTATGACATAATGGATAAAGAGGTGATTGATCTTGGAACCAGAAAGATTTGAGTAAAAGTCCTGTCTCTGCCTCTGACACTTGATGGCTATGTGCCCTTGGCAAATCACATTCACTCTAGAAAACTTTCTCACTATAAATTGTAGCTAGATGAAATTTCCCTACCCAGGGACTCCCTATACATATGAAAACATAGATCTAATGATTATTCCTACCCACCCACCACTCACCCCTACCACACATTTGAATGAACAATGTATATTGCTTATCCATCAGGAGCCATATTTTGAAGAGACTTAGCAAATAGACAATGAGTTGAGTCCAGATTGAAAAGAATAGCAGACTGGATTGCCATTTAAAATTTTTTTCTCTTGCATAACTCCAAGCTTCTCTTTGAAGCAGCAACACACATACACACACACACACACACACACACACACGTTTATCACTCTTCTCCTGGAAAAATTAAATGATGGCATCATGTAGTCTCAGAGAAAGTAAAGTTGAGGATCTTCCAAAGGACCATGAGGAGACACAAGGTGGGCATGATTAAGCTATAAAGAAATTATATAAGGGAGAAAATATACTGATTGTTATCAGAGAAACATATGAAGAGAAAAAAAATGGGCCAGGAATATGATAGTGAGAGATAACTGATGATCAGCCAACACTCTTCATTAGTACATTCTCAATGTAAGACAACAGGAGGATCTAAGTATATTTAGGATTCCCTCCCTATTATCCTCATAGTGATATAATAGGAGGATACAGATAAGACATAGGACCCACAAGCACACATGGGATGTGATCTGCATTGATGAAAGGAATACTCATATTGATTTAATGTACTGGAATATATTAGCAAAAAAAAAATAAAGGAAAAGGAAATTAATAGCAATGAAAATTATAATTTACTACTTTAGATTTCTATAGAGTTGTTCTTTTAAGAATTTGAAGAATGTTTACACATACTAGCTTATTCTGGCAACCTGCCTTACTAAAATATAGGTTCCATAATGGCATAGTTAATGTTCTACTGAATAATGGTATCACCTCTAGCAGTGAAACCAGTAGAATTAAACAAAATGCACTTAACAAAATTTTAAATTAAATTAAAAAAAAAAAAAACATATTAGGTACCTTTAAGAAAAGAAGTCAGACATGAAAAAAAATTAGCAATTTACTCATCACATGGTTAAGTAGGATAGGGGAAGGACAAAAACAGGCCATAATACATAACAAATAAAGAGCTATTTAAGAAGATCGGGAGTAAAATATGTTATCAAAGAAAAAGAAGTCTTAAGGTGAAAGCAAGGCAAAACTAACATCATCCTCTGAGCTTCACTGTCAAAGGAAAGTCCCAGTAGGTGTTTTGGACTCTTTGTGACAAAATTGTGAGAAAAAATGGAAAAAAAAGTTACCTCAGATGGTTAGGCAAGAATGGGTTGAGCTCTATAGAGGGAATATGCACATTGATGAGTTTCCATTGGGATTATTTGAATTATTACAAAAATGAAATTGATAAGTTATTTTCCTTTTAGGTAATGCTTTAAAAACAAGATGGAAATGAACTCTTGAGAAAAATAAAAATGTCTTTAGAATGACTTAGAGAATCATATAGCATAGTGGTGTATTTTTTCCATGTTTTAACCCTAATCTCTACTGACCAAAAGAATGAAGTTAATAACAATGCCTAAAACATTTAGATACAATTCGAATAGCTACTGGATCTTCTTTTCTCTCTCATGGTTTTTTCCTTTATATTGTTTTGTTTTAAAGTGAAGAGAAATTCACATTCATAAATAACATATTGTTTCACACATTGGGAATACTGATGAAAACAACAACAACAATAATAATAATATTTTGTGTATTTTATATAAAATAACTTCTCAGTGCTTTACATATATGTCATCCAAAACAGTAATTATTAGTAGTATATATACCTAATATATATACATTGACAGGAGGTCAATTCTCTGAGAGCCTCCACAGCTGTGAATCATAATATCTGAAGGAGTTGCAAGGCAGCCTTTGCTAACACAGGTGTCACAGACTGGGAATGAGATAAATTGGAGGCAGAGGGAAGAGGAGAGAGGTCAGACAACAGCAACTGCTTCTCAGTCTCCTTGTATCATTCTCTCACAAAAGGAGATCCATTCTGGGTTGGATCTCCAGCAGCCACTGTCAGGTGGCTCCCATGTATTCCAACAATTAGGTATTATTGTTATTATCAGTATATATTCAGTGTGTATGTGTGTGTGTATGTATCACTGTAAGGTTTGCAAAGACATTTACATATGTTATCTTATTGGATTTGAATAATGATGCCCTCAATCATCTCCAAACTTCCTCAGTGTGATGACAGCCCAGGAAAATAAGCCTTTCCTTATTATCACCAATATTTTCCCATTCATTTCCTATTTTTTTTCCTCTAAAGTCCTACACTATTCCATTTACTTAGCTTATTCCTACCTGTCAGCATCCTCCCTCTTCAGTAAAACAAATTAAAGATGGTATCACTTTTTCTCCTTTTACCGATACCATGTAAATGTTGTCACTTTGGGTGAAGGAGGGTGTCAAGGTATTTATGTGAAGAAAGGGTAATGGCAGGAAAGGATGGGAGACCAAATATTTTAAGAATCACAGATTTAACATTTGATTCTTTTAATTCTATTGATTCTATCAATGCCTTTAGCAAGTAAATATAATCACCAAGTTAGTGTAGAGTTACTTATATCATTGACTGAAGAGGAACAGAAGACTAGATCAGCGTCTTCAAGGAACTTATATAGTGTTAAATGGCATGATGAGCATAAATATGTGAGTAAAAACTTTCTATTGGATGAGCCAAGTGCAGTAAGAATACATATAATGGAACATTTATTGTTAGTATCTATGTTAGTATTATTTATTTTCTGTTCTCAAATGTAAGAGCTTCTTATAGTTACAATTCCAAACTGTGAGAGCTGTTTGGTAAGAGTTCACAAAATGTCTCCTATGCCCCTAGATAAGCTCTGAGATCTCCAAGTTTCAGCTAAAGGCAATTTGACACTATGGTCCTATGGGAACAACAAGGCCACCAGTGGTATCCCTTAGCCAAGGGCAAGAATTTGAGGGTTGTTGTTTTTTTTTTTTTTTTTTTTTTTTTTGTTTTTAAGTGAAATTTTTTTCCAGTTTTTTTTTTTTTTTTTTTTTTGGGGGGGGGGAAGAAGGGAGAGTTAAAACACACAAATATAGTAAACATTTAATAAATTCTCAAAACTGTACTCTTGGTCAATAATATTAATCATAACAAAATATTTTGTCATTGACACATCAAAATTCCCTTTGAATTGCCACCTTAACTTCCAAGGAAATGAAAAACTTTCCTCTGCATTTCATTTATCTGTTATTAGTTGAGCACTACATATTACTATCTCGTCATTTCTTTGAGTCTTGACCCAAAAGGACATTGTTGTATTGCTTATATTTCTAGAGGCTCAAAACTCTGATATATAAAAATATTTAATGATATTAAGATGAAGTTACATTAGTCAAAATGCTACAGAGATGGCTTAATGTTATTTTGGAGCAAAGAAAAAAAACATACAGGGCAGGGGATTAAAAAGCAACAAACTTCTTTTCTTCCTCTTATGTCCCCCCCATCCAAAAATATCCTTCCATATAATTAAAGGGTATCAATAAGACTTGTCTCTACTAAAATGTTGATTTGAATGTCATTTGTAAAAATAATACAGTCCAATCCCAATATGTTAATAAAATTTTAAATAAGTCCAAATCTTGACATTGTTCTTGGTCAGAAACCCCCAAGAGAGATAATAGAAGATACAGGATGAATAACAAAATTTGTTTATGAAAGCCACATTTTTTCTGTTTAATAATGATATTCAATCCATGCCATATTTCTTAATGCTACTTTACAAAATATATGTTAAATATGAAAATAAATACTAAAATACACATTAAAAAACTAGAATACTTCTTCAAGAATATTTTAAAGGAATAGTTACTACATTTATCAGTTACTAGAAAAAATTACTTCAATCAGTGAACTGATTGAGAAGCATAACATAGTGGATAGAAAGCTGGCTTCAGTGTCAAGAATACCTGAATTCCATTGCATTTCTGCATATGCCAGCTGGATGACTTTGGACACATTGCCTAAGTACCCTAAGTAAGATGTTAAGGCTATAAGCTACAGAGAATATCTGATCTATGCTGAAAGAAGAAGTTCCTCCCAGGAATTAAACCATGGATTTGGTTAAAAATAAACCACAAACATTTAAGAAGTGTTTACTATGTGTCAAACAAACATTGTGCTAGGTACTGGAGATGCAGTCTCTAACCTCAAGGGGCTTACATTCTATTGAAGTATATGGAATGTTCACAGATAAATAAATATGGGAGGGATATGATTCTGTAATTATTATTATTTTTTTTTACAAATACCAACAATAAGGGAAAAATATATTTCCAAATAAATAATTACTTTGATTTATATAGTCAATCTTATCAGGACAGCTTGAAGCAGGATATCTAAGCAATAAAACTTCACACAGCACTATGTTTTGCACCTAAGGCATTCATGCATTACTGTTAACTGTGTGTAAGTCTGATACTGCTATTAAGCAGTAAGTGTGGGGACAGTGTATTGTCTAAGCCTTGGTTCTCCTCTGAGACCTAATGCAGCTCCTTGCACATAGATTGTTTCTCATTAATGTTTGATGAAGTGAATTGAACACACAAATCAATCAGCTAACAATAAAAAAAAACAAAAAAACTTTTATTAATTGCTTACTCTGTCCCAGGCAAAAGCATTTCAAACTTAGTCTTATAAAATTTCAGGCATGAGAATTATTCACAATTGCATTTTTCCCAAAGAATTTATGTTCAAAAATACATTTTCAAGGGTCAAATCATATATGACATATAAGATAAACTCTCAATTTTACACCTGGAAGGGAAGAGGGAAGACCAAGAAAGTAATTGGGGATGGGAAAGTGAATTTTTTTTTCAAATCCTTTTTCATATTATTATTTACTCTCCTCAGTTATTACATTTTATACATATACATAGGATAATTTTTTAAAAAAAAATTTAGCCCAGAAGAAGGGGGTCTTTTAAACAAAACTATTATATCCCTACTTCAGGGAAATATGAACTGGAAAGTTTTGTAAATGATCATAGCCTAAACAGTTGTTTCAGGCTGTTCCTTTTCCCTATCCAAAAAGTGATCAGATACAGTCACGGAATAGAGTACAAGTGATCAAGACAAGGAAACTAGATATTTACATCATAATGGTATGATTTCCATACTGTAAATAATCCACTAAGAAATCAAGATTTAAACAGTTTTAAAAAGACCTTATCAATTTAGGAATATTGATTCATCAGTAATGATTCTCCTTATTAGCACTGCTAATTGAGTTGACTAGATATGTTTCTTTTTATAAATATACGTTTGCTCTATTTTCTTTTTATGTAATCTAATTAGTGTGTTTTGATAGTAAATTATCACTAAATTCAGTTATACCTTATTTCAAACTGTATTTTTTTTTCTGAAATTCAAGCCCATATATTCTTGGTTTATTTTTTATTCAGTGTTATTCCTAGAAAACTAAAAGATACCTTTGGGTGTCATGTCATAGCTTTCTCTCTCTCTTAAAAACTAAATTCATCTTCTCAGTTTTTATGCCATCACACATCTTGTTGCATTGCTCTCTAGTCTCTCATCATCTCCACTTACACTTCAATAAATCCATCACCTCATCAATCCAGATATTCCTTCCCATGATCCAGATTTTAACCAATGTATGTCTTAACATCCTGTAAATTTCTTGTCCATGTCTTCCCATGAATCCTCTAAAGAGAAATTACATAATATTTTAGAGACTTTCCTCTAGGATTAAAAAAAATTAAATAGAAATTTACATGTATAGAGCAGTACATCTTCTGCTCTTGTGTTATAATTAGATCAGATAAATGTTTCATTTGATATATATAATGTGACCATTATATGCCTAGACTACAACAGGACTTCACTTCACCTTCAAAATTCACTGCCTTTGCTTCTACTCATTAGATGCTGAATGAAGCTGAAAAAAAAAAAAAAAAAAAAAAACATGAAACTCTGCTGACTGGATTAATTGCAAATTTAAGTTATATAATCTCAACTGGACCTTCAGTTTTAATCATTTCATACCTCTCTAATTGACTGACTATCACTCTTAGCAATGAATTTTCCAAACCTTTTCATTACTCTATTTTCGAATGGTTCCCCTTCCTTATATCCTCTTAATTGAGAACCTTGCCTCATATTTAAAAAAAAAAAAAAAAAAAAAAAAAAGAGAGAGACTACTTACCAATACCTCTCTCTTCCTTATCTTTCATCACCTAGATACTTTCCACCACTCTTTCTTCCATTCCAGTCTCACAAGAAAAGGAATTCCTTCTCTTTGAAAAAACAAACTCCTCTTCATGAATAAGTGATCTCATTCCATCCTATCTTCTCCAGCAAAGGCCTTCTCTCTCCCTAATCTTCAATCTCTTCATATTGGCTAATTCTTTACTGCCTAAAAACACATACTTCTTCTGAGAAAGAAAGAAGCCCATCCCTTATTTGATCCATGTATCCCTTTTAGCTCTCATCCTATATCTGCCATCATTTTTGTAGACTAAGGTCCTTGAAAAGCCTATCTGTAATCTAAGACCTTTCTTTCTCTTACCTTCCTCTTAACCCTCTGCAGAATGGATTCTGACTTCATTATTAAACTGTTACTGTTGTCTCTAAAATTACCAATGATCTCTTATCATATATAACGTCAATGATTTCTTACATATCTAATCTTATATCTCTCACCATATGTAATGACCTTTTTTAATCTTGATTTTTCTTGACCTGTCTACAACCTTTGATGCTACCATCCCCTTGTCCTTGATCCTCCTTCTCTCTAGATTTTCAGGAAGCTCTATTCTCTTGGTTTTCTTCCTACCTTCCTGACCACTTTTCAGTATTATTTGTGGAATTTTCATCCAGGTTACAACTGCTAACTATGGATATCCCCTTTAGTTCCATCCTTCTCTTTGCTCTATCTATTATTTCAATTGGTGCTCTCATCAGTGTATACGAATTCAACTATAGTCTTTAAATAGTTAATTTTCAGATCTATTCATCTAGCCCTAGCCTCTATTCATCCCTTCAGTCTCATATTTCTAATATCTATTAGACATTTTGAATTATATATTTCAAAGGCATATTTAACTTAACATATTCAAAATGAAAATCTTTATCTTTCCCCCTAAACCTCTTCTTCCCAACTTACTACTATTTGAATGAACCACTAATCTCCCAGTCACCCAGGCTGTCTACCTAAGTGTATTTTTAATACCTTCCTTTCTCCTGTCCCTCCATATCCAATTTATTGAAAAGCCCTATCATTACCTTAGTAATATCTTTTGAACATGTACCCTCTTCCCCTCTGACACTGTCACCATGCTGGTATGGGCACTTATCACCTCACAGCAGGACTGTTGTAATAGCCTGCTGGTTAATTTCCCTGCCTCAAATTTCTCCTCAGTTTATTACATTCTCTACTCAGCAGTCAAATTGATCTTCCTAAACTACAAGAATGACCACATCAACCCCTTATTAAATCAACTCCTGTGATTCCTTATTGCCACTATAATCAAATATGAAATTTTCTTTTGTGCTTTTAATGTATTTCAAAATCTTGAATGGAATCTTCCATATCTTGACTCCAAGAATTTTTCTTGGATATCCCCCATGCCCGGAACTCTCTCTTCCTTATTTCTACTTTTTGGATTCCTTCAACTCTCAGCCAAAGTTCCATCTTCTACAAGAAATCTTTTGCAACCCTCTTTAATCTTAAGGCTCTCCTTTTTAGAGTCTCTCTAATTTATTTTCTTTTAGCGTAGTTGTTTGTGTGTGGTCTACACACACACACACACACACACACACACATACACACCACACACACACACACACACACACACACACACCTGTAAACTTTTCAAGGACAGGGATAATTTCTGTATTGTATTTAGCACAGTATCTGGGATGTAGTTGGGATTTAGTAAATGTTAGTAGATGATTTAATGAGATTTATTGCCATTCACAAGAGATTTGCATAACAATTAATGAAGGAAAAACAAAATAAATGAAAGATACACATTGGTCATAATATGAAAAATAATTACATTTATACCCCAGGAAGTTAGAACATCAGCACATGTAGTTTAGGCATGTATAGTAAATTTGACAATGTACTAGACTTAGGGTTAAAAATAGAATAAGTATATTTGTTTTGGGGAAATTGTGTGACACTTCCAAAAATCACAAGTATTAATCTCTAATGCCAAAACTTGTCATTTAACACAAGCATTCCCCCAATACTTCTCCATGTCTACAAATTATAGAACACCATAACCTCTGGAGAATTAAAATTTCAGATGACTCAAAGGGCAGGACAGAAATAGATGTGGGATATAAGGAGGTTGCAATGTATAATGAAGAAAAGATTTAAAAGCCAAAAAATAGTTTTAAAATAACATCAAAGAAGTATATTACTGGAAAAGAAGGTGGGCAATAAAGAAATAACAGATGGATAATTCAAATGTTATGATAGTACCCAGTGTTTTCACAAATTTCTTAATATGTGAATATAAAATGGAACATGACTAATACTGAACACAGGAAAAAAGAATACATTTGTTATTTAGCATGTAGAAAGAACTAATGGGAGTAGTAATTAAGCCAAATGAAATAATATACATATTTTTTGCAAATCAAGAAGCATTAAATAAATGTTGGCTATTATTATTATTATCAGAAGTAATTTTAAAAATCCCTTTTAACACTGAAAATTTCAATTCACAGGGAGAAAACTAGCAAATATAACAAACATTGGAAATAGTCAATGTTGGGAAGAGGCATGAAGATAAGTATATTACATTTTTGATGGAACTGTAAATATGTATAGCCTTCTTGAAAGAAATTTAGAATATTAAAAACATGACTAAAATTCTCATGACCTTTAACCCAGAAATCTACATGTTAAAGACAGAAAGAAAGATCCTATCTACTCTAAGACACTCATGGCTGTACTTTTTCAGTGGCAAAGAACAGGAAATAAGTAAAACACCCATTATTCAGGGAATGGTTGAATAAATTGTAATATGTAAAGGGAATGGAAACCCACTGTGCCTTAAAAATGATGACTATTGAAAATTCAGAGAAATATGAGAAATATAGAAATTGATGTAGACTAAAATAATCAGAACTCGATAAACAATATATCAAATGACCACAACAAAATAAATGGAAAGAATTACTTTAAAAAAAAAGGAGAAACTGACTGCTTTAATTATAACCATCAAGTTTGTTCTCAAAGAGGTAAGAAGAAAGTGCAGGCCTTTCCTTCTCTCCCCCGCCCTGTTTCCCCACAAATATAAGTAATTATGAATCCTGACCATTCCAGACTCAGTATTAAGCCTTACAGCAAATGAAGTATGTGAATTTTTATATTATATAAGGTTTTTCTGGATTTCCCCAGCATCTAAATCTTTTTTCTAAAAAGTTAACTTGTAAATTTTTGTACATACTTCTATGTGTTTATGATTTGGTCTATGATCTATAATGAACATTTCTTTAAGGAAGGGAATATTTTAGTTTCTCTTTATATCTCTAAAACTTAGCATGGTGCTTAGTACATAACAAATGCTTAATATATGAATTCATATTGATATAATTTAAGTTTACTGTTTAACTTTTTTCTATTTATTTATATAAAAGTCTTTGTTATGAGGGATGGTACACAGTGTAGAAGAGAAATGATTTAATTGGAAAGGAAATACACACACACACACACACACACACACACACACACATATATATGCTATTTCTGTTAATATACTATGCTTTAGTCCTTGATGATTAAAAATCAATAAACAATTTTTTAGCTAAAAGTCATAGTTGATATAGTGGTGGATCCAGAATCAAAAAAAAACAAAAAACAAAACTGAATTTGATTCCTGCTTCTTCAACATCCTACCTTTGTGACCATTTCAGCCTCAGTTTCATCATCTGTATTATAAGGATAAAATAACAGCACCTACTTCATGGGAATATTGTGAGGATCTAATGAGATAACATTTGTAAAATGTTTTGTAAACTTTTAAGAGCTACATAAATGATTTATTATTGTTTGTTATAAGGTCTATTATAGATTCAGTACTATGAAAGGTCATGCATGATATGGGAGGGGAAGATGAGAAATGAACTCTCACAGAGAAAATCTGTCATCAATGAGGCTATAATCTAATTGAAGACATGAAATAAACACCATGAAACAAATTAAGTGATTAAACTTATTAATTATTAATTAATTAAACTATGAGTAAACTATGCAGTATTCACTAGCATTTTTTTTATGTGCAAATTAAGGGTAGTTGAAAAAAGGATATAGATCCTTTAGAAATAAGTGAGATTTAATTTGATGCAGGAGACCTGACAAAAACACTTTTTATCTACCTCTTGACTGTACATGAACATGTGTTCAGTTCTAGAAGCAAGATTTTAAGGGGAAAAAAAAAAAACCAGTGACAAGCTTGAGGACATGTAGAGAAAAGTGAAAAAGTTGATAAGGGGAGTTGAAATTAAAGAATCCTTTGAAGAAACTGCAGAAGGTCTCCCTCCCCCTCCAGAAAAGAAAAGACTTAAGGTTGTGGGGTGTGAAGTAATAATTGGTCTTCAATATTGGAAAAACTGCTAAATGGAAAAAAAAGTTATATTTCCTTTTATTTAACACAGAGCCAATAATTCTGACATACAACCTTTATTTTGGGAGAAAAAGTTTCACAGGGCTCAAAGAAAAAATAAGTACAATCTCAAAGCCTGAAATTCTATAGAGGAAGTATGCCCAAAAACTTTTAAAAGTCAAATTCTAGTGACATTAACAAGATTAAATCTAATGGAGAAAGAAAAAGGGAATGAAAAGAAAGTGATATGGATATCCAGGAATATAACTGATTAAATCATTTCAAGACATGCAAATTTTAACTGATCAACATTTATTAATCTTTTACTATCAGACACTATGTTAAATGATGGCAATTCAGAGACAAAAGTGAAACTAGCCCAACCCTCAAAGAGCTGATATTCTAATGGGAAGCACAATGCACATGTGTGTTTAGCTGAATATATATGCATGTATGTGTCCTGTGTGTTTATATGTATTTGGGTGAATGTGAAAGCAACATAGTTTTGAGAGGGAGCTGGTAAAATCAGGAAAGGTTTTCTATCCAATGTGATGTTTGAACTGAACCTTGAATGTAGCCATGGTTTGCAAGAGGTAGATAAATGTGAGATAAGTATGCATTCCAAGTACTAGAGATGGTTGGTAAGAAGGAGGGACATTGAGTAGTGTGTGTGTGTGTGTGTGTGTGTGTGTGTGTGTGTGTGTATGTGTTGACAAATAATTTAAAAAGGTAACTGTCAAAAAGAGGAGCTAATATAGAATTATAAAAACAACAGGAAGTCAATGGAAGCAAGGGCAAGTATTGGAAGTTACCAATACAAAACAATACATGAGCCTATGAAAATAATGTCATAAGTATGAAAGTTCAGGTCATAAAAATTAAGAACAATAAAAATAATTTTTAAAGCTATGTTGAAGATAACAAGAAGATTAAAGAAAAACTGTATCCAATGTTTGGGGTAGATGGAACACTGATAATAGACAAATGTTTTCTCTGCGAAAAGAAATAAAAATATAGTTAATGTGAAGTCCAGGTTAACATCCTGGATGCCTTAGAATCAGCCGGAGTCAGGATAAGCAAAAGTCCGTGGTCTTTATTCTTGGTCTTTAGGGGGAGAAGTGAAGGGAATGGACACAAGCTCTCCACAACCTCCCTTCTCTTCGTCCACTGCAAAAGTGACTCTGGCTTGTCTTACTCCATCCCCTAATCCCTCTTACAATTCTCTGTATAAACCAAAAGATTGAGCCAGCACAGAATGGTGGGAAGGGCCATTTTCCAAGCATTTGCTAATAGAGTATTGTCCAATAAGTAATTAGCCTTAAGTGTTCGGTTGTCTGATTCCAGTACACCTATTCACAGTTTCAGCCCCTTACAAGTTAATGGTGATACGTTAATTCATAAAGGACATAAAGGAGCTAGGATCAATGATGAATATTCTAGTAGATTTCTTAAAATGTACTAGAAGGAACAATTATAAAGAAAACAACAATTGTTGAACCTTTTCCATCCAGTACAGGAAAATACAAGAAAACTTTCATAAACCTCTGACCAAAGACAATCCAGGACAGGCAGAAAGCCCAGAGTATAGATAGATAACTCAGAATCAGGACAGACAACAGAAGTATATCACTGTCCAGACAGGTAACAATGAAGCTACAGCAGTTGGCAATAATAGAAGAGCCCAAAGACAATGTAGCTGAGAAACAGCAAGACAGAGTAACAGATCAGATTCCAGTCCAGTATTTAGTTAACTTATGCCCAAGCAGGAGGCAATACCATCATTAAGGAACTTGTGACCATCACAGAGCTCCAGTAGCCTACAACAGAGCTAAAGTAATAGACAAGGGAAGGCCAGACTCCAATCAACCCATGTCTGATCCATAGCAGGAAAAAATAGGGTCTAAGAAAAAACCTGATTATCAGTGAAACTGGCATTTTGCAGGAGGCCTGCTAGCACCTTAGAAAACGTCTGGTTAGGCCCTATCCAGTTTACAGCGAAGATTGAAACTAACTTTAGGTTTGGCAAAGGGCAAGAACTAGGATATAGAGGAGCCATGACCCAAGCTAAGTTAAGCCACCAGAAGACTAAGCAAAAACCCAGAAAATCTTGCAGAAGTAAAGGCCATATCTTAGTCACCACGTGTAGGACAAAGCAGGGCCTGGCCACTCCCTCAAGAGTAGAGGAGGAACAAGAGTTCAACTAAATAATGGTGGCCCAAATTTGATGCTGATACTGGGTATGAACAAAAACAAGAACTTTATAAATATAATGAAGAAATATTACAGACTGAGAAGTGCAGAAGATAAGTCCCAAAGAATAATTCAATAAGTCTAATCAGAGCCTCAAAGTAAAAAATGACCTTACCACAAGGACTATAAGAATATTGGGAAGAAATAATGCAAGAAATGTAAAATTTTAAATTTAAAATAAAATGACACCTAAAGATGTAAAAATGAAAGGAATTAAAAGCTTAAAAGAGAATGTAAAAAAAAAAAAAAAAATTTACATATGATTGACCTCCCTGAAAGTTAGAAAAGGCAAAGAAGAAAGCAATGAACCCATTAGACAATAATAAAATTAAAATGAAGTCCAAAAATTAAAAAAAAAAAAAAAAAAACAGAAGAAAATGAAGAACATATAGTATGAATGTGACCATAAAAACATTCAAGGGGAGATATCTTAGAATCACTAGACTAACTTAAAAATATTGCTAAAAAGAAAGAAGCATGGATACCTTATTTCAAGAACAAGAGACAGAAACAGAGAGACAGAGAGAGATAGAGAGAGATAGAGAGATATTTAAACCAGGAATTAAAATTAAAATAGAAGAAAAAACTTCACTGGTCACTTCCTGAAAGAAATTTAAACTCTCAGAACGTTATATATAACCCAAACTCAAAGCTTATAGGCCATGGACGTGGAGATGAGGGATGCTATAACAACAACCACAAAAAAAAAAAAAAAAAAAAAAAAAAAAAAAAAAGAGTTCAAGTACTATGGGCACTATGGTCAGGATTACTTTTGACTATGCAGCTATCAACATAAAGTCAAGTAGATCTTGAGATATAATATTCCAAAAGGCAAATATAAAAGCTTATAACCAAGAATAACTTACCCTTCAAAAGTGTTCATAATACTACAGGGGCAAAATGACCTTTAATAGAAGAGAGGATTTTCAAACACTTGTAATGAAAATATCAGAGCTAAATAGAAAATTTGAAATGTAAATACAAAAGTAAAGAATAAACTATAATTGTAAATGCATTTGAGCTTTGAAAAAGGCTAAAGAATTAAGTACTAACATTCTAATAGGGAAAGAAGAAACAAATGTCTTTTCAGAACTCTAATGTCTCAAAAAGTCAAAGAAGTCATTAAATAAGATAAACAGATGGCTTAGGGATAGTTTTGTTCTGTAATGGTAGTTTTTCGAGAATAGAAACGATGAAAAGTAAAATACAGAAGAAAGAAGAGGGATAGGGAACCTATTGTCTCATTTAACAGAAGTGCAGAAAGAGAAAAAAAAAAAGATGCCTAGAGGAAGAAAAGAAAGGAACAATTATCATATGAAATTTACTCTCATCTGAACCAGATAAAAAGAGAATTAAATGCAATTACAGACACCCTTACACACACCCACACACACACACACCCACACACACACACACACACACACAGGAAGAGAGGGAAAAAGAAAGGAAGTAGAGAGGAAGAAAGAGAAAGGGAGAAGAGAAGGCTAAGATAGGGACAGAGTTTGGGATAGAAATGCATTAAATTCAAAAGTGGTCAAGAGGAGAAAAAGAGAGGGAGGATAAGAAGAGAATCATCAATAAAGAAATAGTCATAAGCAAAAAAAGGGAGGAGGGTATTTAACAGGGGAAATTAAAAAGAAAGAGTAAAAACCTATGATCAACTAGAAAAGAGTAAGGGAATTGGAGTGGAAGCATTATTTTTATGATCTACCATAAGTGTTAAACACACTCCTTGTCTTTGTAAAGGAGGGGAGACAAGAAAGAAAAAGTTCAAGGAAATAAAAAGAAGGGAAATTCAATAGTAGTTAACAATATAATAAATTCCATTTAATGGGATAAACTTTCCAATAAAATAAGAGATTAAAAAATGGATTAAGTAGAATTAAATAAATTAAATTAAGTAGAATTCAAGCATATTGGTTACAAGAAAAATTGGAAATGCAATGATTCACAGGAAATTAAAATAATGCATTTAGCAAAATCTATTTTGTTTCAGAAGAAGAACAACAAATTATACCTAGCTCTGAAAAGGAAAATAAACATTACCATAGTGAAAAGTGATATAAATTAAAACTACATTATATTTAAAGGCATAATAGAAAGCAAATTAACATCAATACATAATAGATATTAATCAAATGGGATAGTATCTAACTAACTGTAGGAAAAGTCGAGCAAAAGTCAGAAAGAAATAGACAGTAAAATTATAATAGACAGGGGCCTCAAAATAAATCTTTCAAAAGCTAGACAAATATAACAAAAAGATGAAGAAATAATTAAGTATCTGAATAAATTTTACAAAAGTTAAGTATAAAAGAATTATGGTGATTATTGACTGGAAACAGAAAGGGATACACATATTTCTCCTCTCAGTCTGGTATCTTTACAAAAATTGACCATGCACTTCAACATGAAAAACTCACACAAAAATGCAGAAAATCAAAAATATCAAATGTATTGAATACACTAATAATAATATAAAAATTCTCTTTCATCTATCTATCTATCCATCTATCTACCCACACATAATTTAAGGGAAAGATCAAAATTAGGATACTAAATGATCTATTAAATAATTATTGTATCAAAGAACAACTCAAACAATAGAAATGTCATTAAAAATTACCAAAAAAAAAAAAAAAAGATGGTACTAAGATAGGGGAAATATATTTAACTACTTTCATCCACAACCTGGATGGAGAGCACAATTCAACAAATTAAGCATTCAACTAAGGAAAACACTAGAAGAACAAAAATTAAAAAAAAAAATTAAAAGTCAAATTAGAAATTGCAAAAATCTAACAAAGGAGATTAATAAATTTGAAAGCAAAAAACCTTTACTGGATTATTAAAACTAGATATTAAAATTAACTATTTGTATCAAAAATGAAAAAGAAGAATTTCCAACCTTTAAAGAAGAAATAAAACAATTATGAGAATTTTTTTTGAGTGAGTAAATTTCACCAAAAGAGACAATGCAGATGAAATAAATGGGTATTGACAAAATTACAAAATACTTGAATTAAGAAAAAGAAATAGATAAATTAACCCAATATCAGAAAAAGAAATTGAAAATGAATAAGCTTACAAAGAACAGGATAAGCTTACAAAGAACAGGACTAGAATACAAGTGCCTGATACAATCAATTCCAATATTAGATGATTGTTTGCAAATGTAGGAAAAAAGATAAAAAAAAATTGTACATTACAAATATGATATTGATTCTTAAACCAGAAGGGAAAGGCAAAATTGAAGAGGAAATACAAACCAATATTCCTAATGAATATGAAACAAAATATTAAATGAAATAGGAACAAAGAGACTATAACATATTATAAATAATATATATTGTGACAAGGTTGGACTTATAACTGGAATGTACAATTAACTCAATATAAGAAAAGCTATTAATACAACAAATTATATTGGCAATAATTACCCTCCCCAAAATGATCATGTTTATTTCAATAAATGTTGAAAAAATTTCATAAAATACTATTTCTATTTTAAGAATTTTTAAAAGGAATGGATTTTTTTCTTAATATGGCACAAAGTATCTGCCTATTTTCAAAAGCAAATCTTACGTGTAATAAAAGCTAAAAGATTTTAAATAAGTGCAGGGATAAAGCAAGGATGTTCCTTTTCATTATTGTTATTATTTGATATAGTTTAAGAAATGTTAGCTATAGCAACACAACAAGGAAAAGAAATAAAAAGAAAACATGGACAAAGTGGAAATAAAGCTATTATTTTTTACAGATGGTAATATGGTTTACCAAGAAAATCTTAAAGAGTCAACTAAATTTAATTGGAATGATTAAAATCCAGCCAAGTATAGGTGGGACATGAAATGAATCTATATAAATCAATAATATATATATATATATATATATATATATATATGTATATATATATATACATATATATATATTACCAATAAAATACAATAAGAAAAACATTTATTTAAAATAATTACAGGGTATTTAAACTATCCCAGAACTTATCAACTAAGAAACACATAAGAATTATAAAAGTAAAGTTACAGGTAATATGTACAGAAATATAGAATAATATAATTGAAGATATATTAATTATGCATGATTGAAGGATGAACATATAATAAAAATAACTCTACCTAAGTTAATTTATCTAATGGCAAATTTATAAATCTCCCCAAAGATTACTATATAAGACTGGAAAAATAATGATGAAATTCATCTAAAGGAAGAAAAGGTCAAAGATTTTGAGGGAAATAATGAGGACAAAAGTGGAAGGGAGGCCTAGCAATGCCAGATCTCAAACAAAAAATCAGTACTCATTAAACTTAATTGGTACTGGTTAAGAAATAGAGATCCATCAACAGAACAGATTAGCTAGTAAGAAAGGAAACACTTTTTACAACTAAGAACAGGGGAAGAATTCATGACTAAGTAGAGATAAAGAGGATGGCAGAGGATACTACGGACAATTCTGATTGCATAAAATTAATTTTTTTTGTATAAATTAGACCAATATATCTAAAATTACAAAGAAAACAAATAGGGAGAAATTAAAAAAAAAATGTTCAAGCATATTTCTCTGTTAAAAATCTCATGTGAAAGACATAAAAGGAACTAAATCAAATATTTTGCATCCATACCCTTTGAGTCAGTGACACCACTGCTAGGCCTGTATGTTAAAAAATGATCAATGAAAAAGAAATAAGAATTATATGTAGAAAAATGTTCATGGCTACTCTTTTTATGGTAACAGATATTTGGAAAAAACAAAAAGGACAATTTGAGATAAACCTGGGGAAATTTATATAAACTGATGAGGAGTAAAATGAGCAGAACCAGAACAATTTATATAATAATGAAAAAAAATTGTAAAAGTAAATTTTGAAAGACTTGAGACTATGATAAATGCAATGACCACTTAGGATTCCAAAAAACTAATGATGATGTGTGCTAGCCATTTTCTGACAGATACATGATGAACTTAGGTTTCATTTATAATTATAGCCAATGTGTGAATTTTTTTAATTAGCTATGTGGATGTTTCAGTTTTTAAGAAACTACTTTCAACGTGTGTGTGTGTGTGTGTTTATGTGAATGTGTGTGTGCATGTGTGAGAGAGAGGAAGAGAGAGAAAGTGAGAGATGAAGAACAGTAAGGAAGAAGAAAGGGAAGGAGGGAATGAGAGAGAGAGACAGAGACAGAGACACAGAGAGACAGGGAGACAGACAAACAGAGAAAGGTGGGGTGGGTGAGGGTGGATAAACAATAGGGTTGCCAAAAAATAAAGAAAAGAGTGTCATTGAAGCATTATTTTAATGCATAGAAGAAAAAGAAAGCAAACAGAAAACACAGACACATAAGACAGCTTTGAAAGATCATAATAAACTTAGTATGACTTCATCAAAAAATAATCATACCTAATTAGACTCATTTCCTTTTGTGATAGGGTAATTAGATTGCAGGAACAGGAGGAGGCTTAGATATTGTACAACAAGATTTAAATAAAGTCTCTGAGAGTCTCTCATGTCATCCTTGTGGAAAAGGAGAGATATAATCTTAATTGTAGCATGCTGACATAAATATGGACCTTCTTGAAATAATAAACCCAAGAAGTTAATAAATTGATGCCAATTTGGACCCTGTCATAAAAGATCAATAATCTGGAACACTGGGCCAAATCTAAGGTGAAGAAATTCAATAGGTTGAAAATAGGTATCTTAATCTTAGGTTAAAAACTCTCCCAAAAGTTTTAAAAATCTAGAATGAGAAATTCCTTGTTTAGAGATCAGTTCATAACACAAAAGGTCTGTTTTCTTCTCTTTTTTTTTTTTTATGAATTTTATACCAATATCAGTGAATAATGTGATTTGCAGCAACAAAAGCTAATAGCACCTCAAACTGCATAAGAAAGAGGCATAGACTTGAAAGAGGAGATCTAATGTTCTCTGCTCTGGTATTTGTAGTCTTGTATTCCATTCTTGGTGCCAGAATTCAGGAAGAATATTGATAATCTGGGGGCAACTAGATGGTAGCACTAATTCTGGAATCAGGAGACCTGAGTTCATATATGACCTCAGATACTTAACACTTCTTAGCTGTGTAACCCTGAGCAAGTCATTTAACCTCAATTGCCATGTGGGAAAAATATATTGATAATCTAGAGTATATCTAAAGTGTGGTAACCAAGATGGTAAGGGAACTAGAGAACATTTCACTAACAATGAAGGGAAAGAAATAGGAATGTTTAATCTATAGATGAGAAATCCTGGTAAGACATGGGATCATAGAAATGAGTTACAAATCCACCTAGTTCCATTCCCAAATTTTATAGATTAGGAACCAGAGGCTCAAAAAGGATGTGCTTTGCCCGAGGTAATATGACAGACTCAGGATAGTGAAACTTCAAGAAATTGATATGTTGTCATGCAAAAGAAAGATTAATGTGATTAAAGAATTAAAGAATCAAGAGACTAGTAGGAGGTGCAGTGATGGACCTAGAGTCAGGAAAATCTGAGTTCTAACCTGACCTTAGATTTTTACTGACTGTGAGATTTTGGGTAACTCATTTAATTTATGTATCTCATTTTTCTGTAAAATAGATATGATAACATGTATCCCTTATTGATTTTATAAGAACAAAATCCATATTTTGTAAACTTCAAAAGTTATTGTCATTGTTGTTGTTATAATCGTACATCTCAGCTCCAGAGGGCAAAACAGGAGGAATGGCAGAAAGTACAGAGAGACAGGCTCATCTATCAGTTCAAAATGAGAAAAAAAAAATCCATATAATTATACCTGACCAAAAGTAGAAAGGATAGCCTTGGAAGACAATAAGAAAGTTTCTTTTCCTAGGAGATTTTGAAGGAAAAAGCTAAATAAGCATTTGATGAAGATCATAAGATCATAAATTAGAAAGACATCTAAGGTCACTTTGTCCATGATTTAGGAAGAGATTACAGTTCAGGTATGGATTAGACTAAAAGAGACTATAGAGTCTCTTTTAGAGATATATTCTCTAAAATCACTTTTGACTGAAATTTGATGGCAGCTCTGAAAGCTAGTCAAGAATTTCTCTCAGAAGTTTGGAAAATCAGTGAAGAGGAAGTACTATTCTGGATTTAACACAGAACAATGGGTTGGCGAAAAGAAAGCAACAAAAATCTTGTTAAAAAGTAACCAGGTAATAGCAAAGTTCATAATAGCTGAGTAAAGGTGCACTGAGAAAAATCAGAATTAGACCCTATGGTTTAGGAAAATAGATTTTTAAAGACTGAAAGAAAAGATAGTGATTAGATCATTCCTAGGTAACATTAAAAAAAGGTTCTCAAAGAAAAAAAAAATTTAACATTGAAATAACAAATGACTGTGAAAAGGAAAACTGGAAAAGGCTTCTTAAAAGTCTGACATAGTAGCTACATAGAGAACAAACTGTTAGCTTAGAGGGCTTAAAAATGACATACAAAAGATGACAGGAGGGACACAAAAATAAATGTAAAGAATTTTATGATCCTTTAAGGTTACTGTCAGGAAGACCAAAACCTAGGGGGAAAAAAGATTGTAAAAACATTCTCACCATAATAAGAAAGTGTCTTTTTTGATTAAAAGAATCAAAATTTTTGACTTCATATTTTTATGAAGTTGGACAAGTAACTTAATCTCTGTTTGCTTCACTTTCCTCAAGTGTAAAATGGGGACCATAACAGCCTCTACAGAATTATTGTTGAAAGAATTAAAAAAAAAAAAATGTTGATTACCTGGCCCAGTTCCTGGCATCAAATTTTCAGATAACATAGAGCTAGTGAAGATAAATAATATGCTATATTGTGCTATATTAATAAAAAGCTCATTCCTTTCTATGTTTTAAAAATTTTTTTAAATAGACATAATATTTTGTGATCAAAATTATCATTACAAATCACATGTACTTATCACTTGATAGCATAGAACTTTTATTAGAATAACCTTGGTAGGCAATCATGAAAGTATCATGATATTCATTTCACAGATGAGGAAACTGAGGTTCTGAAAGGCTCAGGGACTCCCATGAGTAACACACCCAAGAAGCACAGGTCCTTTTGACATACAATTTAGTGTTTTGTAAAGGGACTATAGTTTGAAATAAGTAACTTTATGTGAATAGACAATAGAGATAAGCAAAACTATTTAACTTCTAGTTTGGTTCAGACTTCTATACAAAAGATAATGTAGAAGAAATACAATTAAAATGGAATTAAATCCTTAGAGAGATGAGATAATAAGAGAGCATTTGGATAATATAAATTACTTTAAATCACCTGGTTGGAGTGAATTAAACCCCGAAGGTACTCAAAGAATTGCAGTTGTGATCAAAAAAATCATACCATAATTTTTGAGGAACCATAGAGAAATGAGAGGACTGCCAAAGTACTAAAGAAGGGCAAATGTCAATTTTCAAGAAGGGTAGAAAGGTAGATTTGCATCACTATAGATAGGTCACTTGACATTATGACTTCTTGGAAATATTATATAATTAATCCTTAAAATAACAATTTAAGAAATCTTAGAAAAAAAGTAGTGATCACTAGAATTTTAAATGGGTTCACTAAGAACTCATGCCAAATCTAATCTTATTTCTTAGTTTGGATTTTTTTTTTTTTTCCTAAATAATCTTACTGACTTTTGAGATGAGGTCAGTAGAAATAACATTTGTATTTCAACAGATATTTAGCAAAGGTTTTCATGACAGTCTTGTGGATAAAAAGGATAAATCTTAGTGGGTTATAATTAAGTGAATTGGCAATTTGTTAAATTACTATGTTTAAGTAATTTAAACATAATTAATTATTTTGTTTGTTGAAGATCACAAGATCATAAATCATAAAATCAATAAATCTTTTGATCTTCAACAATTCTAAATTAATGGTTGAAGTCAATCTGGAAAGAAGTTTCTATCAGTATATTGCAAGGGACTGTATTTCACCACTGCTATTCAATTTTTTTTTTTTTCTTTGAACATCTAGTTGGCATTATGCTCCAGACCTGGACTCAGGAGGAAATGAGTTCAAACTTAGCCTCAGATTCTTCCTAATTATATGACCCTGGGTAAGTCACTTAATCTCTGCTTCACTTTTCTCAACTATAAAACAGAGACCATAATAGCTTCACAGGATTGTTATTGAGGATCAAATGAGAGATTATTTGTTGATCACTTGGCACAGTGCCTGGCATCAAATTTTCAGAAAATGTAGAGCTAGAGAAGATAAACTAATATGCTAAATGATAGAAACAGTTATCAAGTTACTTGCAAAATAACTTGATAAATTAAAATAACCACTATATCTGGGATGATGAAATTTCATAAAGACCCATGTAGAATTCTGTTTATGTAGATTCAAAAAGTTGAATGCACAGACACTGGATACCATTAGATAGTACTGCATATGAAGAAAATGTAAACGTTTTACTTGCCTATAATCTTTAAAAGCCAGTAAAGTGATGTGGTTTCTAAATTAATTAATACAATCTTTGACTCCTGTTAGGATTCTTACAAGGTGCTAAGTTGGTTGTCTAAGTTTAGCATCATGCTTAGCAGTTCTCTGGTTCACTAATGTAGTTAGTACTCATTGGAGTTCTACAAGATTCACAAGTCCAGCAGATTCACAAGTCCAGGAGATTCACAAATTCAGTAGAGGAGATTCACAAGTCACAGTTCCCACCATCCCACTCTTGGAGGAGGATTCAACCTTTAAGAGATCATATATAAGGAGCTCCCACAAGCCAACTAGAGACTTTTGGGAGACTGAGAAGCCAGGATACAGGTAGGCAGAATGAAGGATTTAAAGAGAACTAGAGGCTGAAGCTGACAGAGGCAAAAGGACTAGCAACAAGAGCTCTCGGAACCAAGAAAAGCTAACTGGGCTATTTGAAAGAGACAATAAAGGATCTGAACTTTTAACTCCTGGCTGCATTTGAGGTGATTACTGATCTGAACTGAAATGAAGGCTGCTCCAGAAGCCCCACAAGAAATCTGCTCCCAGAGAACGATTATATTTGAGAAAAGAGAACATTACAGACTCCATCAAAAGAAGAATAATATCAGTAACAAGAAGATAATCCCTGGGTACTTAATATGAAGAAAACCATGTCAGGTATGTTATGTGTGGGGTTTTTTTTAAGAGAGTGATAACTAAAGGGGGACAGTGAAAAATATGAATATATCTGAAAAAGGGTAATCAAACAGAAAATCTGAGATTATAGCAGTTGTGTGAGAAGTAGTTAAAGGGAGTAGGAATATGTTGTATAGGAACTACGCCAAGTAATCAACAAATATTCTCTCATTTTCTCAAGAATAGTACTGTGAGGCTATTATGGTCTCTATTTTATAGTTGAGGAAAGTGAAGAGAAAACTTAAATTATAGTTATCTAAACTATATAAAGAGTTGGCATGTAGAACAGGAGCTGAAGTTATTGTATATAGTTTTCAAAGGGAAGGATAGAATTCAAAAGAGCAAAGATGCAAAATAAATATTGAGAAAGGACTTTTATTAGAACCATTCATGACTGGAGGTGTTATCTTTGTGAGATGGTAGTTTCACATGAAAATTAGCAAGCCCTTTTTGAAATCAACCATATATTCTTTAAGGAACACTTAGGTCTTAGAGACCATAGCAAGGAATGGATCCAAGAGAAGTAAAGTTGTAGTTTTACCTTTTTCTTTCTCTGAGTTTGGAGGGAAGGATAAAAGAATAGAGGTAGGAGAGTGGTAAGCTTAAGTAAAGAAGGAATTACATAAGGGAATTTCTAAAAAAAAACATTTTTTTTTCTTTTCCTTAAAATAGGTGAGGTCATCTGCTTAAGTTAAAAATAAACAAACCGGAAACTAAAGAAGAGTGTCCAAACTCTGCAGCTACATCAATGTCAATAGCTATGGGGCAAAGGGACATGTTTGGAAGGGAAGAAATGAATACAAGTTGGCAAAATTAGTGTTTCACTCCATCTTGACTAGAACATTTTAGGAGTATATAGTCCTTGACATAAATTTTTACTTGAATATTCAATATAAATTCTCAAGATTAATTGATTATTTTATCCATAAACTATAACTAGAGGATTACTAGTTATTAGTACTTCTTAGTGGGAAGGGATGTTTATAGGTTACCTATCTGCTATTTTGACAAGCTTCTTTCAAACTTATGATTACATGCCAGTCCCTTGTCAAGATCCAAGAGAAATACTTAAAAATGGTAAGAAAGTCCAAAGGTAAAATATAGCATCTGTCCATGGTGCTGAAGAAAAAAGCATTAAAAACTGACCATGGTATCTAGTCTGAGGAAGGGATATATTAAAACCAAAATGTGATTAATGTGCTCAACTCCAAGGAACTGAACTACTAAAGGTATGAGCAAAGAAGATAGAGAGTGATGTCACTCTTATTGATTCTCTTATTTTTTCTTAGAGAATTTTGAGTAAAATGAAAAGCTGATGGTTTACACATTTAAATCACCATTATTGACAAAACAAAAACAAAAACAAAAACAAAAACAAAAAACTTCAAGAATCATTTAATTCTTCTAATCCTTACTTGCTTTATCTCCAATAAGAGAACAATATTTGTAATGATGCTATAATGTAAGAGCATTGAGAGCAAATGAATATGTGTAGCATTACTTTTAAAATCTTAACGTGCTATAGGAATATTACTGCTGATCTTATTTTTTTAGTGTAAAGCCTGACCTTGTCACTCCTGGGATACCAAAACAGTCTTTATTATTTCCCTCCCTCTATCTCTACTTTTTATGCTTTTAATATTTTTATATACAAATGTTGATAAAAAGCTTCCTCAAAATCTATTGTCACACTCTTGCTGCCCGCTATGACTCTAGAATACTCATGTATAGTTTAGTAAATATATCAGACTGATAATTCAATTCCCCCTTCCAATAATTCCTTCTTCAAAATCCCAATCTATTAATGCAATGATTTGCCATTATTCATAGGATAGAAACTAGTGAAATTAATTTAATCACTCCTATCACTTCCTTTTGCTTCTCTCTGAAAATTGAACTTCCTCACTCTCTCTAAACAAGACTTCCAAGATTAATTACATTTGTTCATTATTTAATGTGGTACTCTTTTCAAAATATAAGTATTTCGCTTTGATTTTTTTATCTCTCTATGTTCTTGAATTTTTAAAGAGGAGGCTTCCTAAGCTTAAGAACCATTCCATGATGCTCTTATTTCCATTACTCCACTTGGCACAGCATTCTATACAAAATTTATTTTTCTACATGTGTCTTGAATTCCTAATTAGGTTATGTTATTGTCCATATATGTACAATATTTCCTTACACCTATCTTTTTGTTCTATTTTTGAAGAATATATTTTGAATTTGATTGTTATTTTAAATGCTATTTCTACTTTCCAAAGTATTAAATAACTTGGACCAATGCTATACCATCTAAAAATTTAATGAATGCATACTCTTAGTTCCTTCACCAAGTTCATGAAAAGATGTTTCAGAATACTAGCTCTAGACTTGATCCCATGTTGGAGAGAGATTATTTACATTCTTGTAGGATATACTTAACCAATAATAACTACCCAGTGGATGTTACCCTCAAGCAGTTGTACATCCATTAACAATAATATAGTGTAAATTATGCCATTCTATTTTGTTAATGAGAAGGTCAATTGAAACAAAATAAAAAACATTATTATAGTACAAATTGATATCTTTTTGCTCCTTTCTATTTACAAGGCCTATCATCAAACAGAAAAGGAAATTAAATTGATCTGGAGTTGTTTTTCATACAACTATATTAGTTATTACCTAGCATATTATACTATTATTGAAAATTAATTGTGTTAAATGCCAACTTGATGAATTATCCTTTATCCCTTCACCTAGCTACCTTCAATGATAACAATTATTAAATTTTTAATGCTCAGATATGCATGAGACCAGACACTGCTGATGTGAACAATTAGTTTTTGTTTTTGTTTTTGTTGTTAGAATAGTTCTGCTGCTTCATTCCGCATTCTGGTTTTCTGCTCTCCATCTTAGTTGGCATCAGTTTAGGTTATTTGATTCTAGTTCAATGCCTACCACAGAGTAGGCACTTCATAAAGGCTTTTTCAATTGACCTCAAGCTTACTTAAATGTGTGTGTTATATTAATAAAAATATGTAGACTGCTTTTTATTCACAATCCCTTATTTTTAGCTTTCTTAAGTGGTAGGGATTAATTTTCTCAGAATCTAGTTATATTTCATTCCTTTTAGCCTTAAAAATTATTTTTAAAGTGTTTTTAAACTTTATCTTGCACCCACACATGCAAAGAGTTTGTGGCAGACCTTTTTGTAGTGACAAAGAACTGAGAGTGGATGTCCATCAGTTGGGGAATGGCTGAATAAGTTATGGTATATGAATATAATAGAATATTATTGCTCTGTAAGAAATGGTCAGTAGGACGATTTCAGAAAGGACTGGAGAACTGATGTTCTGTGAACTGATGCTAAATGAAGTGAACAGAACCAAGAGAATATTGTACACAGAAGCAACACAATTTTGTGATGATCAACTGTGATGGACATCGCTCTTTTCAACAACGAAGTGATTCGGGCCAATTCCAATATACTTGTGATGGAGAGAGCCATCTGTATCCAGAGAAAGGACTATAGGGACTGAATATGAATCACCACATAGCATTTTCACTTTGTTGTTGGTTTTTCTTTCTCATTTTCCCCCTTTTTTGATCTTATTTTTTCTTGTGCAACATGATGAATGTGGAAATATTTTAGAATTGCACATTTTTAACATATATTGGATTACTTGATGTTGGAGGGGCATGTGGGGAAGGATGGAGAGAAATTTGGAACATAAGGAACATAAGGAACAAGGGTAAATGTTGAAAACTATCTGCATGTATTTTGAAAAATTATATATATATATATATATATATATATATATATTACAAATAAAATAAAATCTTATCTTGCCAAATTAAGCCATTTGTCTTTCTTAGTGGCTTAGCTCATTCAGCTTTCTTTAAGCACTCACTTACATCTATACTTTGGTTTTCATTATATTTCCTATGTAAAGCAATATGGTATAGTAGAAAGAACATGAGAACTAGACCAGGATTCTGCTTCCTTCTCTGCTAATAATCAAGCTAAATAAATTCTCTAGAACCCAGATAAATGATAAACAAGGATATTTGGACCACAGAATCTCTAAGATTTTTAACTAGATCTAAATTTATGGGATTTTATAGGATGCTTTTATTTTTATTTATTTATTTATTGGGGGAAACTTTTAAAAAGTAGCAAACCATAATGAATTGCTTCATTTTTTAAAATTTAATTGATATATGTTTTAAAACACAGATATACTGTTATCTTACTATGCCAACATTACATTTACTGTAGGATAGTAGAGTTTTAAAGACTCTTGGAGTAAGAAGGGATCTAGATGTCAATTAATGTATTCCTATGTTCTGGCATGGGTTCTGGCAATAAAAAGTTATTAAAAAAGAAAAAAAAAAGAAAATGGGTGACAACAGGCAGGAAATGACAAAGAGATTCCCTGGGTGCCCAGTAGATAGTACTTCAAATGTAATTTTCATCTATCTCCAGGTTAATTAGAGCCACATGGAAACCAATGTATCTAAGGGTTGTGGGTGACTGGTATCTCTGCTAAGAAAACCTCAAATGGGATCATGAAGAGTCAGATATGATTCAAGTGACTGAATAAAAACAGCAAATAATAACCTTAAATATATGTATATATATATATATATATATATATATATATATATATATATATTCCTATGTTTTATAGATGAAAAAACTAAGACCCACAGTAAAATGTTTAGATCAGAGTCACATACTTAGTCAATGACAGAGCTGTTCTTAAACTTAAGCCTCCTGAGTCCCAGTTCAGATGTCTTTTTACTTAGAACACACTTCCTCTGGATTTGGTACAAGGTAAGCCCATCTTGAATCCTACCCAAGTGTCTAACCCATTACCTCTAACATATTAGAGTGGACACTAAAAAATATGTTATTTTTTAAAAAATATGTTAAATGAATTCCCCAAATAGGTTACACTAAAGTATTTTGGATTTAACAAACTAGCACCAAAAATTCCACCTTTAAAAAAACATACAGAATAAATTCTAGTTTTATTTTAACATAAGAAATAATTCTTTCCTACCACAAAATATTTTCACAATAGAACCTGTCCACAAAATATTAGCCCTCCACACAAAGATTATTTTCATTCTCATTCTCTAAATTTTTCAAATAGAAAAGTAAATTAAATCATTTATCTTATGTCAGAAATTTACTTTGCATAGGTCTTTAGTCCTTACATTTTGGGCCATTTGGCTGGCACACTATCTTTCTAAGGTAGCTTCCTAGGAAAATTCCTTGGGAATGTGAGCCAACTCACATGTGTCTTCCTTATTCACAGCAGTCTTTCCTGGCTAAGCTAATTGGAATTTTTTTTTTTTTAAAGGAGTGTTCTGCTGGATTGATTTCAGCCTTTTTTTATTCACAACAATTCTAGTACTCTCCATTCAGGATGTCATAAGATAGTAGGGAAAATGATTCTTCTATATTCCCTGGAAATTATTAAAATGCATGTTCCCTTCCCTAAAATCTAAACATTGATGGATTTCCCATTCAAATCCTGTCTTCTAGAGATTTAAATAAAACCTCTAGATATGCCCACATATTACAGATATATACAGCCTTTATCTATACAATATCCTCAAAATTATACCCAATATAGAATCATTCAATAGTTCATGACATTGTATATATCCTTTGTAAGAATCATATTTATAGTGATTAAATATACAGCAGAGTGAGAGATAAAATTCAGGACTTGATTATTCTAATTCAACAATTTTATTCAAATAGTATCTATTATTATTTCAGCAGCTACTAGGCCACATTATGTAATGATAACTATTTGTTTTCTCCTTACCTAGTTTATATGTGAATCAATCAAACTAAGTATCTGAAAGTACTGTTCTTTAGTAATTTTTCAGTCATGTGAAATTCTTTATGACACCATTTCAGTTCATCTTAGAAATGAGGAAGCTGAGGAATAGGGTTAAATGACCTCCCCAGGGTCACACAACTAATAAGTTCCTGAGGCCAGATTTGAACTCAAAAAGATGAGTCTTCCTGATTCTAGGCTGGGCATTCTATCCACTGTGTCACCTAGCTGCCCTGAAAGTATTATGTAAACTTTTTCAAACGAATTGTTAAAAGATACCTTAATAACAGTACAAATTCTTCCTAAAATCACCAAAAAATGACTGTTGTCCAGACCAAATCAAATAAGCTCAATGCTCTAGCTCTAAAAGTGACATTCTTTACTTCATGTTTTCTATGTTATTTTATGATCAATATCTAGCTTCTGAACACTACCAGGGTGGGGACTTTATAATAGCACAAGGTAGATCATTCTGTTTTGAACATCTTTAATTATTAGAAAATTCTTTTTCATACTGAAATAAAATTGACCCTCATATAATTTAAGTCCATTGATTCTAGTTTAGGCAGCAAATGATAGCAAATAAATAGAATGTATTATCCACGTGACAACCTTTCTTATGTTAAAAGCAACTATCACATACCTTCCTTAAGGGCAGACAAAAGATGTAAAAATCCAGAATCACAATCTTTTCTCTGTTCTAAATATATTGAATTTCTGATATGAAAAAGTTTAAAGACTCTTCATCTTTCCCCTCATTACCTCTAGTCCTTTCCTTCAGGATATGCAATGATTTGTCAGGGCTTTTCAAATGTGTGGGCACCTCTGGTTTATTAAAAAACACACACACACACACACACACACACATTTGCTTAGAAGCAAAATCAGCATTATAGAAAAACACATGCAAAAGTATTCAAGAATATTGTTTCTTAGAAGTTTTTTTTTTTTCTTTTGTTGGACAACTTCAACGTAATCCAAGAATTCCAAAGATCTTTATTTCAAATTTCAAAAGTAAAATATTTATAAAGTTTGCAAAAGCATTTGAATAATAGACACTATGCTATTTTAAATGGTGGAAACTTTTCTCCAGAATCACTTCAGCAAATTATTTTGAAATTTGTATTAGATGGGTACATTTGTTCTTGCCGTTAGAAAATATTGACTTACATCTAGCCTGTATTCAGAAAGAAAGCATTCTTCATAGAAATGGAAATGAATTTAAAATTATTTATATTCTTGATAGCTTATCTCAGACAAAATCTCTGACATAGATCATAGGTAAAGCATTTCTAGTAGTACTATAATTGTTATAATTTTCATTAAATGTATACTCAACTCTTGGAGAAGGCCTTCTGTGGCATGATGAAGAAATCTTTGTAGTGCTATTAAAAATATTCTTCAAGTACCATCATCTGAAAGTGGTACTTTGATGAGTAAGAGAAACTCATCTATATATTGACATGTAATGCAGAAGGTAGCAAGCAAACTATTCTCACTAGAAGGTAGAGGAAAGTTGGAAATCTTTCTCATTTCCTTAGAAAAATAGTTTACACAATTATACAGATTCACTAAAGCCATTTCATGAATCTCAGAATAAATGAATCTTGATATTTTTTGTTGTTGATTAAAAGTAATATTGCCTATCTTGATCTCTTGTCTCATTTATTAGCAATGATCTGAACAATATTTGGTGAGTTAAAAAAATAAAATACATTGTTAAAAGTTTGGTTTCCTATTGAGGTTCATGAAGAGAATACACACTAGGATCTGATTGCAATAATGTTCAGCATAAAATATTATCACCATGGCAGATCACAGAATTAGTGTTAAAGAGACCTTATGACTCATGTAGTCTAATTATTAAAGGAAAGGACACTGAGGCTTAAGAAAAGTTGTTAACCATTTAAGGATACAATTTAAGAGGCAGGGACAGATTCAGAATACAAGTCTTTGGACTCCAAATCCAGCACTCTTTCCACTGTGCCATATTGCTGCTAAGAATTAAAAAAAAATAACATAGACAAAAGTAGCATCTTTGGAATATTTTCCAGTTTTACAAAATATCAAGTTTCTGGTTTATATATTAGAGAAGCAGTTTCATTATAACAATATTTAATTTGCATGTATATGTGTATGTTTTACCATATATATGCATACACACATATTGGTATATACACAGTAAATGCTAGATAATTCCAAAGGGTCTTATTTTTATTACATGTTATCACTTAAAATGGGAATTTTAAACAATTTTTTTTTCCAAGGAGCAGGAAGAAATGAAGCAAGATAAAGGAAGGAATCAAGAAGCACAAAGCATTGTGCATGAAAATATTTTCAGAAGACTTTTTTTTGTTAATGCAAAGTTGAAGAGATCATCTAGCTAAATCTGCATAATTAACATTAGGTCTAGTTGGTTAAAAGTAAAGTATACAAATTCCCCTCCCTTCCACTAAACCTTCTTTACACCAAATTGTCTCCACTGGGAAAACAGCCCATACTTAATTAGGTCTAATTTTCCAACCATTAAAAATGTTTTTATATTCTCTTTTTGGATACTGATAGTGATAAGAATCCTACCAAGATCAACAAATTATTTCTTTCATATTAAATGTTGTAGTTAACAAGATCATGCACACTTTAAAATACTTTAACAAAACTGATTTATATTTTGTTATCAGTTCACTGAACTCTCTTCCAAAGACATACTTTTTTTCCTAGCCTGTGGATTATCTGTTTCTAATTTTTTTTTGGTCTAATAGAATACTTGTTTTGCTCTCATTTCCTACCTTTTCATGGTGAGTATCAGCCATATCCTCCATGGTCACCACTTCCAATCAATCCCCAGCGAGATATGAAATTGATTTTAATTCAGGACAAATCACTTCACTTCCTGTTTCCCTCAGCTGTAATATGATAGGGTTGGACAAGTTGATGTCTAAGATTAATTCTGGTTCTAAAATCCTATAAGACACATATATTACCTTTATCAAAGATGAAAGCCAAAACATTTCAGTAGCACTTAACTGTATACTAGGAAAAAAATAATTTATTACACTCCTTTGATACTGAGTCATATGCCACTCTTTTAAAGGTTCAGATTTAAAGATTCAGACATCTGAATTATCTGTCACACATATCTTATATATGTATGTGAGTGTATGTACATACATTATATATTATATGAATACATATACTTTGTGGCTGAAAAAACATGTTGAAAAAGTGAGGAATAATGAAAAGAGTACTCGATCTGCAACTAGAAATTCTAGTTTTAAATCCCTGATTTGCTACTTACTACTTGTATCTCTTTGGACAAGTCACTTAACCTCTCTGGGTATCATTTTCCTTCTTAAATGAAAGGATTGGGCTAGATAACTGCTGATGTCCCTTCTACTTCCCAATTGGACCATTATGACATTCATCAATGTTCCTTTCCTCTGAATTCATCATTAGTGTACATCATCTAATATAATCCTTAATTTTATTCACATGGAGATTAGATTTAGTGTACATCATCTAATATAATCCTTAATTTTATTCACATGGAGATTAGATTTAGAAGAGACCTTAAATTGTCCACCTATTATAGGACATATTAATAAAAGAGCACCAGCTGTCCAAACCTCATTCCTTAAGGAGTTATACAAGTGCATCTCCCATTTCCCTTTTTCTTTGAGGTGACAGTGCTTCAGTGGTATCTCTTTCATCTGTTTTGGAGCATAGGTCATTATTGGAAATCTTATAGTTTGTTCCCAACATGTGCAACTTTCTGCTATATATTCATTTTTATTTTCAGTATTATTCCCATTTTTCAGCAGAGGAAAAAATAGTAAAAGATGAAATATGCAGATAGGCAGAAAATATAAAGTCTCCATAGGATAACTGGATTCTATAGAATCAAGTGAACAGAAAGGCCACCAAGCTAGCCATGGAATTTGGGGGTGGAAAATGGGGAATGGGGAGGAAAGAAGCCATGTAGAGCTGGTACATTGATTTGGAAAATTCAGTTGTAAACTTTACTAGTAATAAGAAAAATTGTAAACATGAAATCTGATACCTAAATAATTTCATATATAGGTGATGGTCAACAAATATTGTTTGAGCCTCATTTGCTAATCTACTTTAATAGTATTCTGCTTAATTTTCAAAGTAGCTATTTGGACTATTTTAAGATTAAAGGGAGGATCATGCAAGCAAATGAATTATTGGTCAAAGAGTATTTCAAATGAAATATATATTACTATCTGAAAGTAAAAGAGAAAATTCAACTAAGTAAATAGTTAATCAATCAACAAAGATTTATTAAATTCTTTTAATCAGCAGGTCCTTAACTATATGGGGTTAAAAAAGAAGCCAAAGACATGAACCCTGCACTCAAATGAGTTTGTAATCCAGTTGAAAAGACATAAAGCAGACAATGAAATCAGATATTTCTATTTAATTAAATGACCTTGGGCAAGTCACTACACTGATCATTAGTTTCGCCATATATAAAATTAGGGAGTTGGTTATATAAACTCTGTTGGGCATTTCAAACTCTTCAGAATCTGGCTTAATTTCACCTTTCAAAGCTTATTGTATATTCTTCTTCATGCATATGGCCAAATTGGTCTACTTGCCCTTACTCACACTTAGCATTCAATTTAATTCATTCATTTCCTTGTCTTTGCATGCTGTATTATTCATGTTTTGAATGCTATCCTACCTCTTAGAATCCCTAATTTCCAAAGATCATTACAAGTGCTTTTCTATGATGTCTTTCATACCTCTAACTTCTAGTCTTTTCAATCACCAAAAAATTCAATTTGTATATACTTTATATTCTTTTAAATACATGCAATAGAATGTAGGCTTCTTGAAAGGCACATTTTATTTATTTATTTTTATTCCAAGTACCCAACACTTTACCTGATACAAAGAAAGTATTTAATAAATAATTTAATTAAAAAGCTCTACAATAGATCTACAGAAAAACCTCAGAACTCTCACATAAGGGAACCTCATATGGTAGCTGAGGAAACTGAGACCTACAGAAGTTAGATAACTCACTGAAAGTAATAAAGGTCGTCATCACCAGACACATGATTTGAATAGAGATTATCTGGTTGCAGAATCAGTCCATTTTCAACTATGTGATGTAAAAAATTTAGATAATGATCTAAAGTCCTTTTCTAATAGGGAGAATATAATGAGAATAAAAGTAAGGATTAAATTCAGTAGTAATGATCAAGTATTAAAGGAATTCAAAGAAGAGGAAGACTAATGAAAGCCAAAGTGGTCACTAATAGCATTCTGGACAAAATGAGTTGTGAGCTGGGCTCCAAAGAATTACAACTTAAAGGGATAGAGAGGCATTTCCATTAGAATGGTGAAGTTAAAATTGGCAAGTGCATAGATGTAGACATGAGTCCAGCATGTTGTAAGAGATCGA
The DNA here is from genome assembly GCF_902635505.1 of Sarcophilus harrisii. Lineage (NCBI taxonomy): Eukaryota > Metazoa > Chordata > Mammalia > Dasyuromorphia > Dasyuridae > Sarcophilus > Sarcophilus harrisii. The sequence goes on along the minus strand of NC_045428.1, from coordinate 411,068,080 downwards.
CGGGAAGAAGAGCTAGATTATGGACAGCCTTGAAAACTGAAGAGGCAATCAAAAATTATGATTCATTATTAATAGGAAGATAATAAATGTTTCTAATTAGGCAATACCACAAATCAAAGAAATATCATGACAAAAAAACCAAATGAAGATTACGCTGGTCACTTACAAATAGTATGTTCACATACATTTCTTGGCAAGGAGAAAGGAAAGAGACTAGGAAGGCCAAACAGGAGATTGTTTCAAAAATCCAACCCTAAGATAATAAGAATTTAGACGGAAATGATTTTATTGAAAATGGTGGCTATTCCTGTAAGACAATAAGATTTTGATGATTTCTGGGTTATATCAAATAAAGGAAAGGGATAAAGATTTGAGCATGGATGATGAAGAAAATGGTTGTGAGAGAACAACAACAAAAAAATAAGAGGGAAAATCATATAAGAGTGTGTGTGTATGTGTGCGCATGTGGATGTGTTTAATCCTGTATTTTAGTGGGTTGTAGATGAGAGAAAAAAAGATCAATTCCATTTTAGACCTATTGAGTTGGGGTAAAGAAGCAAATGGTAGAGAAAAGCTATACCAGAGACCGAGGCAAAGAATTTATTCAAAATTGAGTGTGCTTTCATAAGATAAAGAAAAAATGAAGATTAAAGGAAAACAAAGATGTAAAGGAAAAACTGAAATACTGTCAGGATATGGATATATTGATAAAAACATATAAAAGAAGGAAGCCCTTAGGTATTATATGAAAATATCTCTATCCAAATTTAATCACATGACAAAAATGGTGGGGGGGGGAGGTGGCAGAAAAGCTTTGAAATCAGTTAATTTATCCATGATCTTTTCCACGTTGACAGTTTTCCATATATCCTATAACAAAGTACATTTTCCATAATTATTTTGAATTTCAACACCAATCTATATAGTCCCTGGAGGCATATTTTATATTTCTACCACATGTCTTATCATATCTGTCTCAATGGACAATTAATTTTTAGATATTAACTAGCCATAAAGAATAGTAAATTTAATACCAAGAAGAAAAAAAAAGACATATGTTTAAGATATGTTAGTAGAAATTAAAATTATGCTACAATATAACAAGGCAATACTAATAATATCTTTTAAAACAAACAAAAAATCCTCCCAAACTCCATAAACCAAAGGTTCAAAATTGGAAACCATCTGAATTACAGAAAGCCGTGACCAGTATTTATTGCCACATGCTTTAGAAGCAATTTCCATTTTGATGGGCTACTTCAAAAGTGGTATTCTGAAACAGTTAGGTAACATAAAAATATAGGATCAAGATTATGTCTGTCAGATGAAAAATACAGCATTTATGCAGCATTATATAATCCATTCAATGGTTTATGAGCCCAAGGTCCCCATGGGAGTGTCAGAAATACACATAATGTTCTCTAGTGTTAAATTTTGTATTTGGACTACTGAATGAGCAGGGGGGAAAACATTTCATTAAAAAAAATTAACCCACTTGACTCTCCTTTTTTTTTTTCCTCCTATCAGGCAAAATAAGCTCAAAAATATAATTTATTCCCAGAAAGCAACATAACATTATTTCAATTACCTTAATATCTCTTCAATTGGGAAGCAATATTCATGAAAGCATAGAATAATCTATTTGGATCTGGAAAAGACCTTCAAAGCCTTTTGAACAAATCCATTAATTTTACAGATGAGAAAACTGAGGTTCAGAAGGTAACTTGCTCAACTTTACAAAAGTAGAAAAAAGGTAGCAGAAGTGCAACTTGATCTAACACTTTTTCTACTATACTTTGCTTTTATCAAGGGTTTTAAATCTGAATTTCATAAGTACTACAGAAAGTAGATGGCTAAACTGCATCTTTGAAAGAGTAAGTTACTAATGATTTGCTATTAAAAGAGTACATTGGATATTTTTCTCTATGTTTCAGGTCAAGTACTACTTAAATACTTTCACCTTTGATAAAAGAAAAAAAGACTGATTGTATAGGACATTAGACCCAGAAGGTATCTTAGAGATAACTCATATGACTCCATCTTCTTATAAACAAGGCAAGGTAGCACACAGAGGTGAACTGACTTGTTCTCATTCAAATTCAGGGATTATATCCATTGGTGTTAGAATGGTGGGGGATAGTATCAGAAGGACATTATTGAATTTCAATATGAAATGACATTTTTAAAAATAGTAAAAATAGAAAGACTAAGATGAGCCAATTTATCCAGTTAGGGAGAAAACAAAACAAAACAAAACAAAACAAAACAAAACAAAACAAAACAAAACACATGAACATCAAGAAGCTGAGGGGAGGGGGAGAGAATCAACAAAGCAATAAGAAATCTAATTGAATTATATCCCAAACATAAATCAGTCTTGCCAAAATACTTTTGAGTGTGCATAATTCTGTTACAAATAACATGTAACAATACACTATTCTTGTATACTAGTAAGATTCTTAACAGTGTCCAGGGAAAAAAGTGGCTTAAATAGTACCTACATGAAATGTGAGGGGTTTTGTTTGTTTGTTTGTTTGTTTTTTGATTTGGATTTTTTGTTTGTGTTTATTTCATTTTGTTTTGTTTTCCCCAGTGAATAATAATATTTGAATAGAAATTGAATAGTTTTCAAGCTGTTCATATCCATGGATCTATGCTTCATCAATATAGCTGTTCCTCCAGTTAAGTAGCCGTAATTTCAATCGTTCAAGTCCATGAAAGATTAATATTATGCAGAAATCAGGTTGCTTTACCAGATTCAATAAGGTTAGAACAAAAGGAAAGTGTTTTGTGTTATAGAAAGATGAACTTGTTAGAAAGTAAGAAGAAGCTTGTTAATACGTAATAAGAGATACTAAAAATAGGCAAAAGACATTAAAAATGATAATTTCTTTTTAAAATATTAATTTCATCCTAAACATTGAGAGATGGTCTAACCAATATCTGAATATTACCTCTAATCTTAAGATTAGATTGCCCATTTGGGTCCACCTTCCATCTTCCTTTTCATCTTCACATCTATGCAAAATCAGGTGAAGAGAAAGCTTTTTCAATAAGTTTTCTTAGGGATCCTTGAGAGACAAGACTTTCCTTTGTATTTGTATCTACATAGTTTTGTGTATAGTAGGTATTCAATAAGGATTTGTTGAATTCAAGTAAAAATCATGATGTATTTTTAGGATAATCTTGATTTCATGTTTTCTGATTTCATGTTGTTAGATTTGGAGATTCATCCCTCACACAATCAGAACAACCACAAAACAATTTTAATTTCTGAATAATTTTCAAGTTACTATGTTTTGGCTTCTGTAACATTTTGAAGAATAAGATTATTACTGTACTCCTATAATCAACTTTCTACAATTGTATCTTATATACATCTCTCCTCTGTTAGATCAAGAGTTGGAAAACTATGGCTAAATCTATCCTGCCTATTTTTTCTATGCTCCACACTGGCAAATAAGAATTTTTAAAAAATATTTTAAAACAAATTTTTATCATATTTGAAAATACTTTTATAATCATGCTTAGCGTCAGCTATGCAAAAATAAGTCAAAGATAGCATTTGGAATTTGGCCTTCAGGAGGTAATTGGCCTACTCTTATGTTAAAAGATAAGCTCCAAGAAGCCAGCTCAGGTTATTGCCTTCTTTGAATTCTTCATGGAACTTAGAATAGTGCTTTTAAGATAGAAAATAATCAATAAATAATTGATGAAAGAAATAATATAAATAAGCCAATAAGTAGCAGGTATTCATTGACCTTTGGTTACTGACCTTTTTCATCTTCACCAAGGCATCTTAATGATTTAATTTATTTCACTAAATTTTCAGCTTACTGAAATAGCTTGAAACTACTGACCAATACTCCTCCTCCTATGGGATAATACATTAGGAATAAAACTGACCCTTACAAAAACTCATAGCTGAGCTGGGAGAAAAAGGCAATATGTTCCTCTATAAACCAGGCCAAAGGAATTTGAAACTGCAACAAGAACAGGATATTCTGTCAAAGGGAAAAACAAAACAAAATGTTTTTACAAACTTTTCCAAGAATTAAGTAAAGATATGACAGTTCTTATTTGAATCAGACAGTTAAATCAACTTAAACCACCTAATTCTATAAAAGCAGAAAATAAATATTAATCATTCTTCAAATACTGTCACATCTATATGGTGTTTTATTGTGACAAAGTATTTAGCTTGATCCTCCAGATAACTCTGGAAATAGATAATTCAAGAATTATTATCTACATTTTATAAGTGGGGAAACTAAAATTCAAAGATATTCAGTGAATTGTACAAAGTCAAAGATTAGTGAGTGATGAAATAGATTTCAACTCAAGTCTTTGGACTCTTTCATTAATTCATACTGCCTTTTACTCTAATAAGTAAAAAGAAGTATCAAGAAAAATAGACAATCTACTTGTTCCTCTTTTTAAAATAGAGAAATTGTGAAAATAATTACATAAATATGGGATTTCAATGTCTGAGAAAGGATTTATTCATGGCAAGAGTCCCAAAATAATTGAGTATAAAACAGTTTGTCTTGCATTATATTGATGGAATTAGAGATGGAATTAGTCTGGCCAGAAGCTCTAAAGGTAAAGAATCTTGCTAGGATAAAAGTGGTTGAGGAAAACAGAAGTTTAACCTATGCAAAGAATGTAGAAAAAAGACCAGACTATGATCTGTTGCTTATAGAGCAAAAGTTCTTAGACTTTTTGCCATTTCCAAAAGCAGCCTTTGGGATTTACATATGGAAAGGTAAATCACTGGGGCAGAGAGGTGGAAGGCAGAAAGTAGTTTCCTTTCTGTAGTTTTACTCATCTGCTTTTCTATTTTAAAAGAGAAAGATGTCTAGGATTACTTTCTATTGATGGGATGTAGGATGGAGATAGGGGAGTACATTAAAAATAAACATAAAAATGACTTTCTGATCATTAGATTATATTTGATCTGAAATAATCAGAAGGGAAAGTAGAGGCAAGGAGGAAAATTAAAAGGAACAGGTATGATTTCAGATTAAGCATGTGCTACCTTCTGTTAGCAGAGGGGGGGGGGGTCTTCATAGACACTAACTGAAAAGGATCTTCACAATTTGGAGGTAAAGAAGCTAAATGAGAAGATCTGCAGTTCTTATTTAATGGAGAATGATTTAATAACCATAGCACTAGTCCAATCCCTCATGGATAAATAACAGAACACCAGGTGACCCTAAAGATAGAACCTCAACCAAAGACAATAGCTTTGTGGAGCCTGAAAGAGATACAGTCTAGTCTAATCCTGAGAAAGAAAGGATTACCATGATAATACTTAGAGTAGGTGTTGGACAAAGTATTTGATAACCCTGAAGAATGCTAGATGACTAAAGATCAGCTGGAATGGAGATACAAGAACCAGTAGGGAGCAATTCCAGCAAAGAGTAATGTGATAAAATCAACAGAATCAATCATTCAATAAGCATTTATTAAACATTTCCCATATGTCATAGACTGTGCTAAGTACTGAGAATACAAAGAAAGATAAAAGCAGTTTTTGCCTTCAAGAATCTTGACTCTCCTAGCCCAGAATTATAAATTGCTCCTCTATATGACTCCAGCATTCATATTCCCTATATGTCGATATTCAAAAAATGTCTACTCTTTATTGAGGGTTTGTGTTGGGGGTGAGGAGCTGTTCTTATTACAGAGTGCTAGAAGTGGAGAAAACCTAGTTTCAACTATAGTGACCCTTTCTAATCACATAACTACAGGCAAGACTCAACCCCATAGAAACTCAGTTTCTTCATCTATAAAACAAGAATAAAAGTATATATAATACCTTTCTCACAGGGATGTTATGAGACTGCAATAAGATAACATATAAAGAACTGTATTAGTGAATTAACATTTAATAATTTGGGGAGAAATATTGCTAGCAACGAAACTGTCTCATGAAGCTACTCATGAAAGATTTTTAAAAGACTTTCAGAAAAACCTGGAAAGAGTTTTTTACATGAACTGATGCAAAGTAAACCAGGAGAACATTGCACATAGTAAAAGCAACAATGTAAGATAATCAACTGTGAATAACTTATCTCTTCTCAGCAATGCAATGATTCAAGACAATTCTAAAGGACTCATGATGGAAAAAATATCCAAATTCAATTGATGGGGTCTGAATGCAGATCAAAGCATACTATTTTCATTTTCATTTTTTTTTCACTTTTGGTCTATTATTTCTCTTACAACATGACTAATATGGAAATATTTTATATGACTCCATATACATAATCTATATCAAATTGCTTACTATTTTAGGGAGGGAACAGTAAAGGAGTGAGGGACAAAATTTGGAATTCAATATAAAAGAAAATCCTTTAATGTTAAACATTGGCTTTACATATGATTGGAAAAATACTATTAAAAATAAAACAAACACTAACAAAAGATCTTCAGAATTCCATGTGAAATGATATAGGATATGCTTATTTATTATGATATAGTTAAATTTTAGCAATTAAACACATTTTTCAATAGCAGAATTTGTTTTAAGATATTACTTGTTTTGGATTCCCATAAGTTCTAATAAAATATTTAAGAATATTTTAAGACCATATCCTCCAAATGGACTTTAACAGCTTAGCCTTTGAAAGCAGTGATATAATAGGCTCAAGTATATTACAAGAAAAACCATAATTACTTCATATAGTTTCTGTTCCCCCCAAGGAACTAGAAAATCTCTTATACTCAAAATGTCACTTATTTTGAATGTATATAATGACATTTTTTTTTTTACATTATAGGTGATTAGGAAGTGTTTATGGGATTTACTCACTAGATGGGAGGTCAATCTACATTCAAAGAGATGAATGATAAAAAAGGGATATGAATGAAAAACTTCCTGCTTACTATAGGCAGGCACAGCAAACGATGGCATCTGCCCCTTTAACTAAAGGATTATAATTCCTAACAGGGTTTAAAAGTGTGTTCCTAATAAGGTAATAGACAAGACTGACTTCTATTAATGTTATGTCCTCTGACACTGAGTCAGTGAAAATAAAAGGAAAAGATATTAACTTTTAGCAGTGGACATGTTAAAATAAAACAAATGTACAAATTCTAAATAGTCATATGGAGCAAAGTGACCTAGGCTAGTTTAACAGAAAACCAAAATGTAATCAAATGAAACCTGTGATCTTTGTACCTGCAAGAAAGAGAAAAGACAAGAAGACAAACATAATTTTGAAATCTGAGAGAAGAAAAAGAAATCATATATATGTGTGTGCAATGATCAGCTGGATTCTCTGCAATTGCTTTGGCCCTGAAAGTATTCCAGGGCTAATAGGAGGCAGCCAACTCCCAGGGAGCTCAGCTTTACCAGAGGCTTCATCATCTTTCTCTGACCCATTTTCACCTGAGCAAACTGAAAAGAACTCAAGCCAACACAACAGGGTAAACCAGAGTTATGTGAACCAGTCACAACACCACCTGAAATCATTCATCTGTTTTCCAAGTGAAAGCAAATCTCTTTGACTTTTGTCTCAGTCTCAAAGCAGACTCTACAACTGGCATAGATTCTTTACTTTCTTTCTCCTCTCATAAGAAATTTGGCTTTTATTTCCTTCCTCTACTATCTTCCTCAAGACAAGAGAAGAAGGGAGGGATGAGGTGAGAAGGCTAGTGACTGGAATACAATAAAGGATAAAAAAAGATATTTGGATAATTTTGTTGCCATTTAAAAGGGACTTATTCATATTCCATATGAATATAGTTTTATGCTAAATTCTTTGCATAGCAGACAAGATGCTTTCTTTCTCAGATCTCAAAGCTTCAAAGAAATTGAAATGGCCTACTATGTAAACAAAATGCCCTACATAAATATTATGTAGTTATTTAAATTGGAATTTGGGGGATTATTGTATTAAGTCTATTTAACATATTTTTAACACTTTTTCCTTTCCTACAAGTGCATTCTCAATAAATTTCTCATCAGTTCACCTATTGCTAAGTGTGAGAATCAATCAACTCAAATTAAATATGGACTGTACATAGTGGCCAGTATTTTCTCTCTTCACATCCCTTCATCTCCACTTTTCCTACAAAATTCCTACAATAATAGAAAATGCCATGTCAAAAGAATGTGGCCTCATAGTGTATGTCTAAAATGTCATGGATTTATTCTCTTCCAAATTTAACAAATCCAAACTACCTAAATTTAACTTTCTTGCAATCATTCTAATATGGCATATTTTCTGTAGTCTCTTAGAAAAAAATGCCTTTGAATATAATCACATATAATTGCTTTAAAGTATATCTTACCAATTGACTTTTTAAATAATATTCACATTTTTTTAAAGTCATATAAATAACTTCTCAAATGTTCTTCCTTATCACCTCTACTTCTTAGAATCTTTTGCTTCAGGATTTATCTCTAATGCCACCTCTATGGAGTTTTTTCCAGCTGCTACAATCTTCCCCCGCTAAGGTTTCCTTTTGTCCATTCCATATGTATATTGTATGTTCCTAAATTAGAATTTAGATAAAACATTTTTTAAGCACTTGAGATTACACACACAAACACACACACACACACACACACACACACACACACACAAATACATGGTATTGTGCTAAGCCTTGACAATATGATTGTAACAAAAAGAATTCCTATTGCCAATTGGGCTTTAATTTTAATAAATGAATACAATCTTGTTTTTTTTTTTTTTAATTGGGGAGTATATTGAAATCATCCTAGTGATGGCAAAGTAGAAAAATAATAAGAGTAGAAATGGATTGAGCCAGTTTTAAAATGAGAAATTCTGGTCTGGATATTGCCTCAAGTGGAAAAGTCTGAAGAAGAATTCACCCAGTTAAAGGAAGAAGACACAAGAGTGGTGGTATCTTCAACATGGACAAATCATTAGCTCAGTCTAGTGGGTTAGGAGATAAACTGGGTTTAAAGATTTATTTCATGCTGTCTCCCATTAGAATGTGTGCTTTTTGAAATCAGTATCTTTTTTCCCTCTTTTTGTATCCCCATTGTTAAGCACAAGTTCTGGCACAAAGTAAGCATCAAATAAATACTTGTTGACTGACTGGTCATTTATTTTAATCAGTAAGAAAACTTCAAAACATCAAGATTCCTTAGGAAAAATTAATGTCTTAGGAAAATTAACATTTGCAAGATTTCCCTTAGAATTTTGGTAAAGTATAACCCTCTTCTTAACTATACAATCTTCTGAAAGGGTACCATCACCCAGTCACTCAGATTCCTAACAGATTCATTCTTAATTCCTCACTCTTCCTCATCCTTCATATCCAATCAGATGCAAAATTTTATTGATTCTACTGCCATAATATCTGTATCCATCAGCACTTATGGGGTCATCACCTTTATTTAGGTCCTTCTCTGTGTTTACATGAATTATTGCAATAACCTTCCAATTGGTCTGCCTGTTTCAAACCCCTATTCTATTAAAATGATTCTCAACAGAGCTGATTACATCACTCCCTTGTTTTATAAGTTATAGTGATTCATGATTCTTTCTAGAATCAACAACAAACTCAGGCCTTTAAACCTGACAATCTGGCTCCTAACACCCTTTCTGGGTTTGTTGTACATTATTTTTTTCATGCACTCTATGATCTGCTATCTCTACCTTTGTACAAACAACCTCTAATGCTAGAAAAGCATTCCCTTGTCATCGCTACCTTTCTGAACCTGACATTTCCTTCAAAACCCAGCTTAAGTACTATTACTTACATAAAGCATTTGCTGCTTTCACCTTCCTATCCCTCCTTCTTCAATTATAAATTCATACACACATGCATATGTGCAACATGTATATGTTTATGTATGTATATATCTATGTGTATATATATATATATATATACATATATATATATATGTATATATATATATATATATATAAATTTTCCTTTGGTAGAAACAGCTATATGAGGAAAAAGGGTTATGATTATGAAGTAACAGATTCTATAAATTTCACATGACAATGAATTTCATGATTTTATAGTTATATCTTCATATATTACTATCAGATTTTTTTAATTTTATTTTTATTATTTCATTTATTTATTTATTTTGCTGAGGCAATCGAGGTTAAATGACTTACCCAGGGTCACATAGTCAGGAAAGTGTTAAGTGTCTGCAATCAGATTTGAACTCAGTTCATCTTGACTTCAGGGATGGTATTTTATCCACTGCTCCACTTAGCTGCCCCCAGATTCTTCCTGATGTAACTTTCACCATTTTGTTTATACTTGTACCATATTCAATTTTGTGTGGTATGTGATTAGTATGGTTGTTAATTATATATCTCATTTCCCCAATATAAATCCTAAGGATATCTTAGATTATTTGTCTCAGTATCTTCATCTGTGCCTAGTACAGTGCCTTTCTAGATGTTTGAGATATATATTTTTAAATTTTTAAAATTATATTGAGACATTTTACTGAACAATTCATAACATTTAGCTTAATATTTATGTAAATACTTAAAGGTTTATAAAGCATTTTATAAATATTATCTTATTTTATCCTTCTAATAACCTATTTTCCTATTTAAAAAAAAAAAACTGATTCAGGTAGAGGAATCTTAGAGCTAGTAAGTGTCTAAGGACAAATTTATTCTCAAGTATTGATTCTAGATCCAGCATGTTAACTATGGCACTGCTTAGCTTCCATTCATGACAAAGAAAATCTCTAGATTGGCAGAGAGAACTTCCTCATCTGGAAGTTTCTTCAGTCCCGATCCATGTCCCTAACCCTATTCCTTAAACTCATGCAGTTTTATAAGGTGCAACCAGCAGGTGCATTATAAAAATTCCCATCCCACTTCCAACTCCTCTGCTGTAACCGTTGAAAACCCAGGCTATGACATTAAAGATTTAGAAGAGGATAAAAACACAACTACCTGCCTCTACCCTGCAACTAAATTATCAGCTTCATCTATAGTAATTGAAGAGAAAAGAGAAGGTGGGAAGGGAAAAGGTGACTGGAATGGGAAAAAATCCATCTTTTTCTATGTGGTAACGGTAGGAGACACAAGGCTCTCTTTCTTCAAGGAGAAAATTAGAAAGGAAATACAAAAGGGGGGAAAAAGCATAAATCTCATCCTATTCTTATTACTTCTTCTGGACCTTGACATCTTCCTACATGTTCCTAATCAGAGCTCTAAATTCTACTTCTCATCCTAGGATCTGTGACATAATTTGTTAGCTCACCATACCACTTTTTTTTTTATCATAATGCTAGATCCTCCTCACTACACAAAAAGCTCCTGAAGTGTATTGTCCCCACCCACATTATCTTGCTTTGGCCCTACTCCAGACTGGGATGAAACTGCTCCTAGCACTTCTAGTGGAAACTCCAAGCCTTTTCGTAAAGTCATGTGGCTATAAATGGTGCTAAATTTCAGTAATACTATTTAGTTCAGTCCTTCATACACTCCTTCCTTTATTGTCTTTCAGGTACATTAATTGATTAACTAACCTTATTGGTATTGCATTTAACCTTAATGGTTATATGGAAAGATGAATCCTGATCACCTTTCTACCAACATTGAAACTAACTTTTAGGACATAAAGTCTTTCTAAACATAGGGATGCTAATACTATTAGAAATTTTGAGTAACTGTTCACTTGTTCATCCAAAGGGTTTTGTTTTTTCAAAAATACTTGAAATCAAAGTGTTTTTGACTGTATCTGAAGAAAAAAATGAAATTTACTTCAGAAGAACTTGGTTCATTTTCTCCCTTTGACAATGACAAAATGTCTTAATGAAAATAATGAAGAACTCCAGTTGTGCTCTAGGAGTGAGAACTAACTAAAAGAGTCCATCCCTTGCTTCTTGACAGGAATACACCCAATGTTTATACAAAGAAGATTTCAGTAATACATGAGTTAATGTGTGTTCTTAACAGAGTTTTAAAATAATTACAACATAGGGAGTTTCTAGATTGAAAAGCACAGCTAACTTCTGATTCAAGAATATTAAACCAAGAGGAGATGAGAGACAATCACTTGATTGAATAGAAAAGATTAGAAAATTCAAATTAGTTGGATAAGGAGCAAGTGTACAGGCCTTTGTTTAGACTCAGAACTCTAACATCACCTAATTACCTCCAAGAAACAATTAAGAAATGATTTTCCAGATGTTAAAAAGTCAATGAAAAAGAATTAATTCAATTTAGGAGTCATTTCTTTAAAATTTTATACTTTCCAAGCATATACTTAAATGTTTAATATATTTAACAAACTAATTACTAAACAAAGCTGTCATTATAGGACATTTGGGAAAAAAAACCTATAAAAATTATCATGTGAAATATTTCTACTACTTCCATTGTAAATCTCCTCCAAGAAATCCAAATGAGTAAACTATATTGGGGAAGAAAATCAGGTGCCAGATAAGTGTTAGAAATCTCTCTGTGACTGCTAACCAAGAGAAAGTGATTTGGGAAAACTGTAAAAAGCTCACTTGATTTGGATTATATAAGTCTTCAAACCATACAGATTAGTTTTAAACTATATTATTAAATTACTAGGGGCATATAGTTTGAAGAGGAAGCTATCATTCATTCATTCACTAATTGCCTATTTGGTAACAGCACGTAGTGGGTATACAGAAAATGCTGGCCCTGACCTCTAGAAGCTTCCACCTTAAATAAGCATGACAGATGTTTTTCAAAAGTATGTATTTTGTTGGAGAAAGTTACATTTTTCTTTTTCTAAAAAAAATGTGAATTGTATTGGGGAAATTGTTTGACAGTGATAACTAGGGGAAGATAGGCTTCCTCACCCTAATTGACAAAGAGAAGGAGGTTGTTTCAGTCATTTGGGATGCTGTTGAAGAAGATACAGAGTCGAAAGCAGAAAAAGTAATGAGGTCTCTGAGCAGTTTCATTTGAAGAATGGAAGTGGGGGAAGGGAAGCCTGGTATAGTACACTGATCTACAGTTTAATAAGATCTAATAGGAAGCCAGATTTTTGGGTGGAGTCTTGGAAGCAAGAAAAAACTCAAGGAATCATCTAACTCCTGTTTCAGGAGCCACTTGTCTAGATGATAGTGGATATAATCCAGAATTTAGAGACTAGGCTGGAGCAACGCCATAAATAGTCTATATTGTGGGAGTGAAGACAGGCAAATTTATAGATAAGAAGAAAGAGAAGAGTTCAGTCAAGGTTACAAGCAATGGAGGCAATTGGAAGAGGGGAAATACAACTGAGTGGTGTGTGAAGATGTTCCATTTGTGGATGAAAAATACTTCTGCCTCTGATCATTGTACTAAAGTGGAAACTAGCTAACCTTATATTGTTGTGGACTTCTCTGCAAACTGATTTCAGATCCAAGCATCCTCAAAGTAAAACATAATCTTTACCAGCATCAATTGTATCTACAATACTGTCACCTTAAATTCAATTTAAGCAATTAACAAATATCTTTAAACTGCCATTATTCCAATATTTGCATTTTTTTTTTTGGTGTACTTACTATTCAGTAGACTATAAATTCATTCTCTCACAAATCTTAGTTGCCCTAAAAGCAATTCAATTTTTCTTTGCATATAATAGGTACTGAAAAAGTGTTTGGGATTAGATACTATGTGTATACGGCACATATATATGTCTACCATTAAATTAATCTGAAAATGTTGATAATCTCTTCCAAGATAATCTCTCCTTTTAGGATATGCATATTACATTATTCTCCTTTCTCTTCTCTTAGCTCACTCCCCATCCCTTCTCAATATTCTTTCCTGGATCTCCATACACTTTGCTTTCACTAACTATACATTTAAGAATGTTCATATGTTACATATATGTCTGAGTACTTGGTAATTTTATCATTTTTAATTTATGAATTAAAACATACCAGTTCCAGGCTTTCAGTTGTTTTAAAAATTATAATCTAAGAAAATAAACTCTTTAAAAATAATACAGAAAATTTAAATGAATCTTAAACAGCATGGTACAGTGGAAATACCATTAATTCGAGCAATTAGTAGTGTCCACTAAAATGGAAAGGTCCCTGCCACATAGGCTAGTTTTCTCCGAAAAGGTAGACTGAATTGTACTAGCGAATGCTCAAATGACAGAGTTTCCCAATTGTTCAAGACATAAAACCGAAACCCCAAATAAGGACTCCTGAGCTTGATGAGATATTGTGGAAATTAATACATCTTTATGTTAAACATGCTAGCATAACACATGAGAGAAGAGGAGTTATAAACTGTACCCAATTAAATCTACATCTTTGCTAACTATTCTTTCCATGCTACTGTTAAGCAAACTTTTGTTAAATCTACAAATATAAAAAGATTTTTGTCCTGGACTGTCTTCTTATCTTCCTTTTTATTAATTCATTTGATCTGATCAGCTCCCATGGGTTCAACTATAATCTATTTGCAGATGGTTCCCAGATCTCTATTCTCTAAGCTATAGTCCCATAACACCAGTTGCCTTTAGAACAATTCAACTGAATGATCCACAGCCATCTTAAAATAAACATATTCAAAACAGAATGATCTTTTCTCTCTGATCTTACCTTCTCTAGAACTTTTCTGTTACTGTCAAGAATACTACCAGCCTTCCAGGCACCCAAGGTAACTTGGTATAATCGCTTACTTCTCACTTTAATTCACTCTTTATAGCTAATCCTTTGTCCAATCTTGTTATTTATATCTTTTCCAACATCTGTCATGTCTTTTTCTTTTCAGTCACAGAATAACCTTCATTACTTCTTGCCTTAACTATTGCAATAACCTTCTAATTGGTCTGCCTGCTTCAATCTATCACTGCTCCAATGTTAAAGTTATTTTCCCAAAGCGCAAGTATGACTATATCACTTCTATCCCCATTCAATAAACTCTAGTGGTTCTCTATTCCTTTGAAGATTAAATATAAAATCTTCATCTTGGCATTTCTAGTTCTTCATTGTCTTTCCCATTTAAAAAAAAATATTGTCATCTGTCCCACATATTCTACAATTCATTTACGTTTTGGCCTTGAAATTTCTTGCACATGCCATTCCCTCACCTCTTTCCACGGCTTTGTATTAGCTATCTCCATGTCTGAAATACTCTCCCTCCAGATTTCTTGATTTCCTTCAAGTCTTGGCTGAAAGCTCATCTTATACAGAATTGTTTCCATCTTGTTACTGGGTTTCTCTTGTATGATCTTCCAAATACTTCTTATAATCTCTTGTATGTGCCAGCATTTATACATTAACTTATTCACATTGTCTTCCCCTTTCAGAAAGTGAGTTTCTTGAAGTCAAGGACTACTTTTCCCTTCCTTTGCAATACCAGAGTTTATCATAATGTCTGACACATAATAAAAATTTAGGTCATGCTTGTTGACTAGCTCAAAATGCCATATATCTGTTATCTAAGGACCAGTCTGAGTGTGAAGATGCTCAGTACCAGAAAGCTATGCACTGAGGAAAATTTGTTTATTTGATTTTCAGCCAAAACAGCTCATAAAAACAATCTATACAAGTACATAGGCATAATAATGCATATTGTTGGTAAATTACCCACTGGTAATGAAATGAAACAACAGATTCCTGAAGTATTTAATGACACTCACACACTTCATACCACACCACTGATTAATGCCTGAGCCAGGCACAGACATCACTACATGTTGAAGGGAAAAAGATATCCCTAACTTGGGAGTGCCAATCATTCCCTGGCACAGTAAAACTATCTGAGGCATTAATTCTTACAAGTCAGGATATCAAACAAGTGGTACTAGAAACGATAAGTTTCCCCTATGACAGAGTATTATTGAATATAGGTGCCCTCTGGTCACCATTGGTTTAGAATGATATTAATTAAAAGCTATGGCAATTTAATTTCTACTATCAATATCACTATATGGTGGTACAGTGGATTGAGTGCCAGGCCTGGAGAAGGTAAGACACATCCTTGTGAGTTCAACTCTAGACTCTGAAGTTTATTAGCTGTGTGAGGCTGGCCAAGTCAGATTTGCCAAGTCAGTTTCTTATCTGTAAAATGATTTGGAGAAAGAAATAACAAATCTCTTCAGTATCTTTGCCAAGAATACTCCAAATAAAGTCACAAATAAGGTCATAGACAACTCAACAAATACACACATATATGTGTCTGTGTGTATAAATAAACTCTCCAGTAACTATTTATTTAGAATTAGAAATTTTTTTCCTTTGATCACTTTTTATACTTCCAGATTATTCCACAAATTTTGGCACATAATTGTATTTAATTTAGCATTTAATGGCATGCTATTTTGCATTGGTCTCTAGTTATCCCATGTGTCATCTTGCCATCCTTTGAAAGAAGGGACTAAGTCACTAATTTCTTTTGTGTCCCTCAGGGCACCTAACGCAGTGCTAGACATAGAGCAAACACTAAACAAATATTATTAGAGTTGAAAATACTCTGCTTCCTTCACCTCCAACATTTCTAGGTGAGAAATAAAACAAGAACTTGACCATTTAATGACACAAACTAACAACTAAAATCAAACAAACCCAAATACAAGTGAATATTTCAAATGGTCATATTTGAGTTTTTAAAAATGCCTATTACAAGTGTAATCATTGCAGAATGGGCTGCAGATCACACATTCTGTTCATAGACTTGCTTAAAGTCACTAGCGTCACCTTCAAAAATAAAGGGCAGAAGATATACTCTTAAAGAAGTAAATACTTCAAAACACCACATTGTCCATACAGATTACAACAAACAAACAAACAAACCAGAGGCCATCTTTTGCTTAAAAACAAACAAACAAACCACAACAACAACAACAACAACAACAAAAAACCGACCCTATAATTCATTTATCAATAGCAAAACAACTATGGAATCATATGACTGAAATGAAGAAAACAAAAACAGTCATTTAAATAATGAACTCTTCCTCTATTCACTATTTGCATTACATTTTAAATCAATCCATTTAAAACAGGAATTTTTTTCAACCCAGCACAGTACTATTTCACAGCCTGATAAGCTATATTTCATGGAAAAACAATATCTTTGTGTAATGAAATGGTAATAAAAAAGTACCAATTATCCCAGTATTTTCTCAAAATAGGTAGACTTTCTTTCATGCCCTAATTTTATGTTTTCCTTTGCCCCACACTAAAAGCTCAGCATAATTATCCCTGAACAGGTTGAGCAAGGTCTCTGCAAAATCTGCTCAGGGTGATTATTTAGCTTTTTTTTTTTTTATTTGTGGATTTTAGTTGAGATTGTTACAAGCGGTTTATCAAAATAACTGCTTGATTGGCTTTAGCAGTTTTTTTGTAATTGAAAAAAAAAGAAAAAAGAGTTTTCTAATAAATGTAGGGAGAAAGAGGTTAAATACTTTAATTACTAACTTGCAAAAAGATTTCCATTTGAATATGGAAACAATGTAAAGAGGTTCCTTATTTTTATGGGACTGGAACTACTTCAGAGGATTTAATGATACTACTGGGCAACAAAAATGGGACAGCATAGCAATGGAATTTCTGAGCAAGCTGGCTTAAAATGTAATAGTTTAGCAGAATATATGAAAGGTTTTTTTCTTTGAGAGAATAATAAATGTGCATGATGTCTTTTTTAAAAAGCAAAAACATTGACCTTCATACATGTTACTATCAAACTCTCAATCTAAAATTTTAGATCCTTTTCTGTAAAGCAGCTGTGTGTAGGAAACAAGCAGAACATTTTTCTTAATAATTTGATAAACATTAATTAAAGAATTCAGGTAAATATTTCTTAATTTTTAAATGATCCTAGCTATTTTTACTTTCAACTCTGATTTTCATTCTTTGCAGAAATCCTTGCTAATGCAATAAACAAACAAATAAATAAATAAATAAAGGCTTGTTCTCTCAAAGTCAATGATTCATTGCCTTCTGTCCCTACATAAAATTTGGATACTACAATGTCTATGAATATTTGCACCAGATTTGTGATCTCAGAGGTTCAATTACTCTAGCAAAGTTTCTGAGAAATTCTTCCCATGTACAAACAAAAAGTAGAAATTTCATATTAAAAAAAAAAAAACCTCTAGCCATCTAAAGTCAATTAACTTCATACTAACATATGAATCACCTATGCTAATCCAAATACATGATTTTTCAGTTCCTTGAGTCTAATGATGTTCTATATTGAAATACAGTGGAGGAAACACCTGATGGGGAGAGGTGAAAGCCTGGGTTCTAGATCTGACTTTTCCTTCAATGACTTGTGTGATCTTGGCAAATCATTTCATAAACTTTTTGGTTTCATAAACTTTGGTTTCTTGTCTAAAAGGGGAATTAAATAATCTCTAAGGTCTCTTCCAGCTCTAATAGTCTATTGTGATCTCTAGTGCCTCCACTTACTTTTAAAAGGAATTAAAAATAATAAAAAGGAAAGAATCTATTCTGAATCACTTTTTTATAAGGAAAAAGTAAGGGAAAAATGTCCCTTTCCAGTGGAAAGAGTTTTCTCAAATTAGATTAACTTTTAATTTGAATTTAAAAATTTAAACTCTTTACACAGACATAGTAATTGCCCATTTCAAACATACTAAACAAAAAGATAATTCATGAATAATGATTAATGTTCAGAATCTACGTAGTGTTTCCCTCTCATTAAATTGCTTCTTTACAACAATTACTAACTAATTCACACATTGATGTAGGAGATGAGTAAAATCAAATAATAAATGTCCTATCAACTGAAAGATGGATAAATCTATGCATAGAGAGCCACTCTATAGATATAGCAATGTAATAAATTGATGTCATCAAAGAGATTTTGCTTCAATCATACACTCAATACGAAATGTGTCTACCATTAGTTTACAGGTAAAATCTATTTTCATCATAGGCACTTCTAAGAGTATTATAACTATTAAAAGGTGTTGGTGAGAAACTATCTATTTAATGTGGCCCCACCATCAACTTGGAATAGAACATGTAAGTGTAGCAACCTCTGGAATTAAGTAGAGAGCAAAACATCATATGCTCATTAGAAAAATAGTTGTGTGTGACAATACAATGTAGAGGGCTGAAACTGTCGAGTCATTGCACTGAGGTGGGTTCAAGCACTTAGGGCTAATTACTGGGTTGCTTGGGAATGCAGCCCAAAGCGGGTGGTAAACTCCATCTAAGGCTAAATACCAGCACGAGACCGATAGTCAACAAGTACTGTAAGGGAAAGTTGAAAAGAACTTTGAAGAGAGAGTTCAAGAGAGCATGAAACCGTTGAGAGGTAAACGGGTGGGGTCCGCACACATACTCTATGGGCATGTGCTTGGGGAATGGTCCTTCCCACTATCCTGTGCTGGTTCAATAATTGGTGTATACAGAGAATTGTAGGAGGGACTAGGGGGTGGAGTAAGACTAGCCAGAGTCACTTTGGCGGTGGATGAGGAAGAAGGAGGTTGCAGAGATCCTGCTTCCATCCCCTTCACTTCTATCCCTAAAGACCAAGAATAAAGACTAAGGACTTTTGCTTATCTTGACTCCAGCTGATTCTGGGGTGTCTGGAGTACTAGAGCGGTCATCACACCCATGGCTATGTAATATACATATTGTGCTATTATGCATATGATCTGCTGGGTTTTGGGTGTTAAGAAATAAAGACACTCACATCCCTTCTGTTCCTATGAGTATCCTCAAAAAAAAATCAATAATATAATAATTATTTTCATTTTACTAATGTTCTACCTTCTTAAATTATTTTGAAAAATTTTATCTCAACCTGGTAAATCAGGATCATAAAAGGATTATAAGACCTTTAAGTTATTTAGTCTTAACTTCTCTAACTTAAAGTGAAGAAACTGAGATTTAAAGAAGTAAAATTAATTTGCTCCAGGTCACATCATTGGGTAACAAAAGAATTTCAATCTCACAATTTCAATGGGAATTAGTAGTATGAATTTTCAATGCAGTGACTTTCCAAGATGGCATGCAAACAATCCAAATCTAAACAAATTCTTTCTTCCTCCCCCAACCCCCATCAATCCTTCATAATAGATGCATGCAATATAAGATACTTTCTTACAACTCCCAAAATCCTTTGCTGAACTGATATTGGATTTACCCTGTTCTCTTAGAAACAAGATAATGGCCTCACAGTATCTCAATGTTGGAAGAAGTCTCAGAAGCCATTACAATAGAAACCTGAACAAAGATGCTCTCTATGATAGCACCAAGGGGTCATTCTGTTTTATTCTTAACCCAACCTCTAGTGAAAAATATTACTATCTAGTCATTCAGTGCATTTCACTTTTAGAGGAAACTAATTGTTTTCCTTACATTAAGAAAATTTGCCTTAATTTATCTCTTCACAATTTCCATTGACTTTTGCTAGTTTTCTCTCCTAGGCCAACCAGGACAATTTTTTTTTTCCTTCTATGAGAGTCTAATATCCAAAGAAAGTGATTTTTCTTTGTAAAGTCTTTTCTTTTTCAGGATAAACATTACCACTTCCATTAATTGACATATATGTGGCAAGATCTTAAATCCCTGCATGATCCTATTTTTCCTGGCCTGGATCCACTCCAAATTCCTAGCAACTTTCTTAACATATAGCCTCTTGAGTCAAATCCAGATGTGATAGGGCTGGATTAGAATACAATGGATATATTTTTCCTAGTCCTTATTACTATACTTCTCAGAATGCAGTTGAGAATTACTTGGGTTTTCTTGGCTTTCAAATATCATTCTTGACTGACACAGCTTGTAAGTCACTAAAATCCCCTGCTCTTTTCCTGGTGAATGTTCTCTAGTTAAGCCTTCCCTTTCTTACATCTGTGAAGCTGATTTTTTGAGCCTAAGATAAGACATTTACTTTTACAGTAAATTACATTTTAATCAATTCATCCCAATGTTCTAGGGTGATGAGATCCCTCAGTATCTTCATTGTTAACAATGCAGATGTCAGTACTCCATCTGACAATGAAATGAAGAATGGAGCATAAATGAGAGAAAAGATTTGCCAACAGTCAAAAAACTAAAGTCAGTCAGAAGTTCAAAAAATCTTTTTTTTGTTACTTACTACATAGCCTTTTACTTACTACATTTTTGAATGATGGGTAATATTAAATTTTAACAAAAATACTCATTGGAATATACTAACTACTAAGTAAAAGTTTAAAAAATAAGAATAGTTTGTTAATAAAAAATTAACATAAGAAAAACAAAATTTCTTAAAAACATTTTTGAATCAAAAATACATTTCTTAAACTCAGAGAATTAATTTATGCAGTTTTCCTTTTGAAAAAGATATGTTAATATATCTCTAAGAAAATCTTTTTGAAACCGACTTATTTTTGTTTACATACACACACACACAGACACAGACACAGACACATACACACACACACTCACACACACACACACAAAACTAAATATTCCAGGTCCAGGGGAAGAATATTGAACTGCATTTGCAACATCCTTTGGGGTTCTGAAAAGCTCTATTAGTATTGCATATTACCCATAAGTTACTTTTAATGCTCTTATAAGGCTTATTAAATGCTACACAAATTTTATACTTCATGCTTTTAATGTTTAACTTATCTACCAGCAAATCTGTATACACAATTCAATGTTCTTATATTGATGACTTCCACCCATTATTATTTCACTTTTTAAGGAAAGGATTTTGATTAATAGCAGCCCCTGATTATGTACATGAAAATAAGTGGATTGAACTTTGCCCCAGATATAACTGGAAGTAAAATAGGAGAAACAAAGGATTATGACTTAATAGTCACAACAACTATTAATAGATACAATCCTTTAAAAAAAAAAAGTTGTTGTTGCTCACATTCAACTTTCTTAGGTGTTATGAAGTTATAAACATTCAAAAGTTTATATGATATAAACAGGTGTCCCAATCTTGATATTACTTTTCTCCCATATCATTTCATTAAGTTTTGTTTTTTTTTTTTTTTTAGGTTAGCCAAAAATTGGAATTCTGGGAAAAATCTAAAATTGGAATTTTAACCTTCAGAAATCTATGGCTGGTATCTCCTTATACCCCCAAATGAATACTATCTAAAAAAACAAAGCACAAAGTAGAATTTTGCCTAATATTCTAATTTCATTGTGTTTCTAAAATGGGATTACAAGAAACAAGAAACTCAAAAGTCTCTTCTCTGTTATCAAGGCCTAACAATAATAAAAATACATAGTTTTTACTAGCTTTTTGGAAGCAAAAGTTCAATCACTCTTACTTTAAAACAGTATGAATATTCACCATCTTTTAAGAAATACTTTGACATTTCAAGCCTCATTTTATTACAATGCAGGTAGACAATCTTTTGTAATCCTACATTAAAGAACAGGTTGTTGATATAAAACAAAAACAGAGAAGGAATCAAGAAATTTGGTATTTGTTTCAAATGAAATTTTTTAAAAAATTATGCATACTTTCTTACTTTACAAAATGATTAATCAGTGAAATTTTCAAAAAATTAAAAACAAAAGTATAGGTTCTAGCTCCTGATAACACTGCTTTGTTTATTAACAGAGATACATCAACACCATCACTGTAAGCTTTCATAAATAATTTCTTGCAAGTACTTGAAAGATTTCCTTTGTTTTTCCCCCATAATCTTCAACCAATTAACTATCTTTATATATTTCTTTTTTTCATGAAGAAAAAAGCATTCTATTTCTAGCAAGAAAGGCTATAAGTGATTTTCCCTCTTTCCTTTTCAATTTTCCTACCCTTACAATTAATATAATCCAAAGAAAATTAAATCCTTACATCATACCTTGATACTAGAAAATTCACTCCTGATAACATAGCAAATTGCAATATCCCCTCTGTACTTTTTTTTTTTTTAATTGAGAGGTGATGATTTTTAAAGACAAAACAAACAAAAAATTGGTTTCTATTCTGAAAGCCTTTGAATCAAAACTAAATTTGGTTAACTGAATATACATTTTTATAAATTTAAGCTGTTTTCTATGTACAGATACATTTTAATTATTTATAATTCTCACCAAGATAATTCATATGATGTCATCCAACAAAGAAGTTTTGGCAAATCTAACCGTGATTATCACACAGATTGTGATTTGGATCAAATTGTTAAACAAAATTACAGTGAAAACTGTACTTTCCCTGACTATTAAAGCATTGACCCTGATAGCACTCCTTAGCACTGAACTTTTTATATCACCAAACCTATTAATCGGGTAGTAGTTTAGAAGGATGTGTATTATAGAGCTGACCCTCACCACAGCCTTAGTTAACTGATATTAAATTGTAATTAAGAGCTTTTCATTTAAATTTTAATTCAAAAATTAAGTGTAAATGCAGTCATTTAATAAAGTGTTGTAGCCATTTGGTGTATTTCAACTTAGACACACAATATAGCTATTTGCTATTGACAAGCACTAAAGGAGGAGGTCATTTCACAAGTATAATGTGGACAAAGGTGAAACGGGCAACTGATGAAATCTGTGGCCAAGGCGAAATAGCAATCTCTGAGCCAAATGGTAATAAAGTTACTGAAATGAAGCGATGCAGGTTCTAAACTGAACTGTCATAAGAAGGATATGGACTTAAAAACAGCATATCAGTTGTAATTAAAATATTATTATTAAAAGTATTCAAAAAGCCTTTAATTGTGCTATTGATTTTGTATTCAAGTCAATAGTCAATGAGCTAAAAGGGGGGAGGGCAGCGAAGTGCTTAGTGATACAAAGCAAGAAAGGAAAGAGCACTTTGGAGGATAAAGTGGGAATTGTGACTTTGATGACAATAACAAACAACAATAAAAGCCTCCCTAGATTGGAAAGCACCAAGGAGATCTCCAGCTCAGAGTAACAGTTAAAAGTGCTTCCAAAATACCATCTACATAACTACTTTAACAGAGGTTCAAGAACATAGAGTAGTGAGTTCTTAGGTCTTAAAGTAGGATTTTTTTTTTCTCCACTT
Source organism: Sarcophilus harrisii (assembly GCF_902635505.1). NCBI lineage: Eukaryota > Metazoa > Chordata > Mammalia > Dasyuromorphia > Dasyuridae > Sarcophilus > Sarcophilus harrisii. The sequence continues at coordinate 411,044,156 of NC_045428.1, read as the reverse complement.
GTATTTTTTCACTGGATTGAGCTCATATGGATAGAAGTCAAGATTAAGACCCTTACCTAAGATTGAAATATGAAAGGCAGAGCTATTTATCTGAGGAAAACACAAGTGTATATCCAAGACCACTGCACAAAAGGGTAGAGCCTGGATTTGAGAAAAGGAATGTGTAAAGGAATGGTATGGTAAAGGAAGTTGAAGGGCTGTGAGTTTCAGTTTATCCTGATTTTTTCACACTACATTTTGATTATGGCCCAATCCTACAACTAGTACCAAACTCCCTAGAAGGTATCATAAAACTCACATATAGAAATGTCTCACTTCCAAAACCCTGTTCATTATTAAGCTTCTAGCAAAGAGAAATAAGGCGCTCACTTTTGTAGTGAAAGCTGACCCTACTCACTATCTGCTTTCCTTCAAATAGTGCATTGTTTATCTTTTAAAGAATACTCTGAATCTAATTTAAACTCCACCCCACCCCCCTTACTCTTGTGTGGAAAAAAATCAAAAGTGGATCTACATTTTAAATTGCATATATTTTTACACTGTTATGCAATTTTAACCAGTTACCAGAACAATTTTGAATAGAAAAGACATAGTGGTGTTTAAATAAACAACAACAATTTATGAGGTGTTCAATAAACAAAGTATTTGGAAAGCTAATAATTATCCCCATTCATTTTAACACTCACAGACTGAACTATATTTGCACAAATTTCCTGAAGTTTGACATTTCTCTACTTCTTCTAAGTGGTCTACTCCACATAAGTGAAATTGATTCTTTATAACAATTCACTTAGTAAAATAGTAGTGTATTTTCTAATGTTTTAGCAAACAAACAACTGCCCAAATGTCAAATGTAATGCACCAGATCTATGTATTCGGATAACCAAGCAGCTTCTATTTTTCTTTTGAAATACAGTGATACAAATCATTGGACCTAAGTAGCATGATGTTGGAAGTCAAATATTTATAAATGCAGCTTATCATCTAAGAGAAATGCAAGCACTATAAATTATAAAGATTGAGCAACACTTGTTCCTGTCCTTGATTTTCCTTGTTATTTTGGGAGAGTTATCTGACCCAGAAGGAAGGATTCTGAAAGATTAGGAAGCTGAAGAAAGCACTTTTAATTAATGCATTGAACTACACAGAACACCTTCAGAGTTCTCATTTCAGTGGCGAGCCTAACCTAATAATAAATGCAGTTGGAAATACAATTTCTTAAAAAGAGGGCTAGATTTTGTTGTAGTCATGATTTTTGTTTCTCGCATGGCAGTTTCTGTAAAATGTAAGGTTTGATTTCCTCTCACTTTTAACAAAAGGCAAAATTTTAATTTATGACAATTAGGGTTGTAAGATTTTTCTCATTACCCTAAAAGGAATTAAAGTGGAATCAGGCTGTAGGTCAAAAAATGATTTCTTCTAGGTGTTATTGTCATTTTCCCTAAGGTAAAAACTTTTTTAGAAAAAAAAATTCAGTATATTAACTAAAGATTGCAAAGGAAAATCAGTCTTTACCTATGCACAAATTGCATGACTTCAAAGATCCATCAATTTCAAACCTCTTTGGTTTCTATAAATTCTTCAATCCTTTCAAAAACCAAAATAGGAAAACTTAAGACATTCATTTTTAACCAAAATGCCATAATAAAATAAAATCACATTGCTCTGAAAATTACACATTATACATATGTGCCTAAGCATATAAGTATGTACATATATTCATATATGTGTGTGTATGAATATATAGGAATGATAAGTGTGTATATCTTTTAGTTTAATTTGGGATTTTAAAGTTCAAAGAAAGAGTCCAGTTATCATAACAAATGTACATTTACCAGCCTTAGAATTCTGATTGTGTTTAATACAGTTTCATGTTGCATCAAAGTACAAAATCAATACCATTTGTCTAGTATACAGGAAAAATGGAATCTATAAATGGCTCTTATTGAGTAATTAAACACATATTATCGTCATGAGTACTGAAACAATGAATATGATAAGATAAATTTTGTAAGAAAATACTGCAGTGATTAATACTTCCCCACATATTAAATAAAAATGCCTGCCTTTTGTGCAGAACTGCTGGCAGAGAACAGGAAGGATAGAAGTAGTTGCCAGTGCCACAATAACAGGCTAACCTTGAACTGAACTCCTTCCTCAAGAAATTAAATGCTGTAGCAGGACTTTAAATCCCCCCACTTAGAGCTCATTTGTGTTCCATGTAACCTGCAGTTCCTGAAGAGAACTCATTATCTTCAAAAGGAGAATCCCTTTATAATTTCTTTATGAACATGTATATTGTTTCTACAAAAACTATTTCATATCAGAAAAGGATAAAAGTATTAATAGTGTAAGCAAGGCAAAAAGACTTTGCACCATTAACACACTATTTCTGCTTCTAGGAATGCAAATTCAGATTACAATTTGTTATGGAAAACTGATTAAGAACAAGGTAAGAGAAAATTGCATCTTTTAGTTTAAAAAAAAAAAAATCCTATTAGATTGATACTAAATAGCTTGGTCTTTCTTTTGCTGGATTCTCTCTCTCTCTCTGTCTCTCTCTGCATGTATCTCTCTATCCCTTCCTTTCTTTTCCCCTTTCCCTCTCCTTCTTACATTTCACCCCATTTCTTCTTCCTTTTCTCCTCCCTCCCTTCTTTTTCTAAACCCCTTCCCTCCCAACTCCTTCCAATCTTTTCCCCACCACATGGTTCTGCCACAGATTTAGATTTTTTTTCTTTTTTTTAAAAATGATGCACTAGGAACAACTATAGAGTACAAAAGATGAATCTATGGATGTGACACTTGTAAAGGGTAACCCTATTTCACAAGTGAGATGGGACAAAAAAGAAAGAAAAAAGGCCACAGAAGCAATAACTGCTCACTGAATTACCATTAAATTGTAAGATTTACAATCCAATGTACAGTAAGTGCATATCTAATGGAGTTTGTCCTCTAAAAGAATATAAAGTGGGTCTTTGCAGCATAAGATGTATGTAGCTGATATATGCTCCTTTATGGATATTTTTAATTAAAAAACAAAGAAAAAAAAAAGGAACACACAAGAAGGAAACATTAATGCAATGTCACTAACATATTAAAATGAAGTTATAAAATAATCATGACAAATGAACATTGCATTAAATGCCTTCATTGTCCACACAACTTTATTTATTCCTCTTAAATGTGAAATGTAAGATACCTCCAAATCAGCACAATCAGAAAGTCATTGCCTTTCACAAAAAAAAAAAAAAAATCTATATTAATGTTTATGTGTTGTCCCCAAAGTCTTAGTGCAGTTGTTTTAAAAGCTTATGCATACACATGGATAATTACATTACTATAGAAAGTAATACATTTAAAATTTAAAAATGCTATTATAATTCACAAGTTATTTTATTGGAGGCAAAACTAAGCCAAGAGAACTTTACTTCATTAATAACATGATTTATCAGTGATAGATAAATATGTATAATTACAACATGACGAAGGATTCAAGTGAGCCAGTAATGGTATTCAGCATCAATGATAATGTGACCATGTTGATTGTTCTTATTCATATGAGCAGTATCATGGGACAAGAATATGCACGCACATATATATGCATATCTGTATACATACAGCATGGCAACATAAGAAAACAGACTGTATCTGATAGAATAACTTCTAATAATCACTGCTATGCTGATCTCCAATATCCAGTTAGAAAGTTCTCAGTGTCACCTCAAGATAGTCACCTGATCAAACATGTGATTATGCACAAATTAGAATCCATGAACAATATTTTACTGAAGATCTTTTGAACTAGGTGAAGGAGAGAACAGTGAAAAAAAAATTGTTATAAGCTTCATTTTTTTTTTTTGTAGTACAATAGTTTTCTTATTTCAACAGCATGATAGAAGCTAATCTCCCTTAGTTAAGTCAAATTTAAAATTATTACTCCAACTCTACAAACCCGGGTTTTCCTCTTCCTCACCTCTACCCCTACATTATCTGAATTTAACTTTAAAGGATTAACAAGTACCACACATACATGATCAGCAATGATATCCTTGTTCTTTCAAACCTCGGTGAATCAAGTTCACTAAAGGTGAAGTGGTAGATTTATCAGTACAAGTGGCTATGTCCTCAGAGCTTTCAGAGAGATGGTGTATGGAAATGCCTAAATAAACAGCGGCAAGGAAAGATGTGGAGGAGAGACCTCCATATAGAGAGGTGCACTCAGTGCGTATAGTATGTCTTGGGTAGGAAAAAAAAAGTATAGGCAGCACCATATCTAAATAAAAGGGCAAACTTAAATTTCCTCCTCATTAAAGCTATTTGATTTTCACTTTAATTTTAGTTTGAATGATTCAGTCTTGTTCCTCTCTTGCCAGGATATTTTGAAGATGACTCGAAATATCACTTGGTTAAAGCATCTCTCTACGCTACAGTGAGCCGGGGAATTTCCCAGCAGCTGATGGAGACCAGTGGACCACCTGATACTTTTTTTTCAGCAGGGTTATAAAATTAAAGGATTGCTTTGATTTGCTTGAAGGATTACTTCACATAGTTAATTGCTTAAAGTCCACGGTATTAACAGCAAGAAAAAAAATTAAGAAGGTTATTGTAGAGTGAACTAATTGAAAGCTGATTACATTGTGCAAAGCAAGAGAAATCACTGCGTTACATACCATCACAAGCAATGGTCTTTTCCACCCTGCTGCTGCAGCAAACAAGCTGATTTGCTAACAACGTGGTCAGCTCGGCACTTGCACAGCGTCTCACTAGGTCCATAGACGGCTGCTTCCCATGCAGAGAATCTCAAGCTCCATTTTCCAATCTGATTACACGGCTCCTTGTTCCAGCAGCCTTAAACCTTCATGGCAGTTTACCAACATTTTCATCACTTTCTCTTTTACAAAGCAAAGGAACTGATAAGCTCTCAGGTACCCAGGATTTCATAGTCGATGGCTGGCAAGCAGCCAGCTTTCCTCACCACACAACTGTTTCGGGCCACATTGCAGGAGGAAGACTGAATTTACCAGACAGCACAAACTATTAGAATTTTGCAGTGTGTACGAGTCAGCAGCATGTTTCTGTCCTTGCAGATGTAGACTATTCTGTTTAATCACATCTAGGAAATACCCAGACCTAATAAGAACTCTGCCAAAAAAGCAATTCAAACCCAAACAAATGAACATATGTCTATGTAGCAACCATTACCCTAACTAAATTGCACCAGAGACTGACTAGTCAATGTAAGGCACCTAAGAGCTGCTTCTAACAGTCTCTGCTTTCTCTACATGTGATAATGGCATTACTAACTTTTCACTAAAACTGAAGGATTGAGCCAAGCAGCTTTTAATCTAAAGTGAGCATTTCAAACTTTGAAAATTCAGGAACTAGCAAAATGAACTAGAAAAGACAAACTATTTCTTTCCCATTTAAGGACAATTAGCAAGAAGGAATTATAAGGAATTATAATTTCAAAGCAGAACGAAAAAGTTGACTTCTTATCATTCTAATCATTACCATCAGCTAGTTAAATTTAAATAGAATTTCAACCACAAAAGTACCTTTGGATAAAAAGTTAAATTGACACAATTGTTTGAGCATTTTAAGTAATATGCCCTATGTTTAAAATGCATTTTAACCTATCACTAGTCACCCTAAAAATGTTAACTAAATATACCTAAATTCCAACTATTTGAAATTTAATTGTTCAATTAAAAAAAAAAAAAAAAAAAGAGCCAGAAACAATTACTTCCTATCTACCCTTAGCCCAAATCAAACATTTCTTACCAAATACAATACAAACTCAAATGATTATAAAATATGGAGGAAATACTATTTTTTTGGCATAAATTTGATCTCTAATAATAGATTTGATTAAAGAGAGAAGCCAGCAGTTATAGGGGGAAGAAATGTACAATGAAGCCAGCACAATGGCTCAGTACTTTAGATCAGCAGTGCACTGACCCTCTGTATCTCTGAGTCATTAGCTAGAATCCCAGCTCTGCCTTTAGGAGTAGGGATTTGAACTCGCACACCAGTGTGGTGAGATTCAGGATCTTGAGCATGCCAGACAGAAGGGTCATTCTCCTCAGTGATGAGGAGGACGGTTGCCCCCTGGGGAGGGGAAAACTGAATGAGTGACTGTCGTCCGATTCAGGCAATGGACATGCTGCTGACTCAGGAATGGACACTGACAGCCACCACTGCTTCAGTCCAATCATTCCTAGTGGGAGTTGTTTTAGGGCAGTGGCATTGACAGGTACATGCAGAAGTTAGGATAGAATGTAAGGGAGAGGGAAGAGTGAGAATGCATAAGAGAATAAAAAGCCAACTCACACTCATGCCACATGCATATGAAAAATAAACATTTTTTCTCCATACACTGTAATATTGTATCACAGATGAAAAATTTATGTGTGGTATGAGTATCTGCAACATACATTTTAATGTGATTTTCCAAAAAGCATGCATCTTTCTAAAATGAGAAGGAAAGACATAGCTTCTCTATATATACACAAGTTGCAAAATCTATATGCATACAAAACACACACACACCCATATAGATTTGCATGTGTGTAGTATCTTGCATAAATGACTGTCAACTTAAAATGCCATTCTCTAATTTATATGCAAATTCTACCTCTGGTAAAATAAAAACATATTTTAAGCAGCTTATAGTGCCAACACATTATTCCCATGAATGATTCCTAGTAAACTATTTATGCCAACTGTGGGATTCTTTTTTGTGATTTATTGAATGGTGAACGAAACCACTTAAACTATAGTTGTCTGTATGAATCAGTAATTTTCATGTTTCTAATTAAAATGTAAACAGCGTAATGAAGACATCAAGTTTTTAGGCAAATGTCTCTTCCAGTGCCACTTGGGGTATGGTAATTACTGGAGCAGATCTATGGATGCTCCTGAATCCTCTACGAGTCCAGATTAAAAGCATTACTGCTAAACCTGGCTTTTTACACAAGGGAATTGTGTACTCTAACCTATTCCCAGTTTGCTTACAGATGCATATTGGCACTACCTTTAAAAACGAGTCATTTAAAAAAATCTAAATGGTATACAATATAAATGAAATGATTTGTACTTAACATGTTGAACAGTGAAGTAACACACATAAATCAGAAAATGGGAAATAGATATAAAGAGATTTTTTTTTTTGCCTCCACCCCCAATATGTAGTCATATAATAAATACCATCTATATCAAATGTACAGCTGGTGGGGGGAAGGGAAATGAATTACTTTGTGATTCTAGATTGAATATGGTATCAACTTCTAAATTTTTCTTAAAGAAATGGTTTATATGGAATATTTGACATGTATGTGTTGAGTACATTAAAAGTACAAAAACTTAATCCATCTAACCAAAATTAAGTACTATAGTTAGTTCCCCCTTTAGATTCTAGAACTTAAAAATGCTTTGGATATGAAACTGAAATCTGTTGTCATTTTTATTTCAACATTTATTTCTCTCTGAAATTTGTCAAAATTTATCCTAAAGCAAGTAACCTCTTATATGTAGTGAAGAAATATATCACTTCTTCTGCTTACAACTGTTAATTGAGCTTCTCTAGAATAGGATATTTCCCCCCCAAGTTAACCACCAAGCTTGTTTTATATATTTACTATCAAGCACTTGGATAGTTATTTTCTTAATTATAATTCTGACCCACTCATCCTCCCTCCTTTTTCTCATTCTCTCTATCTCCCTCCCCCAGCCCCAAGAGTCAAGCACTCTCTCTCGCAGGTAAGTAGTTATAGCTGAAATCCTTAGGAATATGAACAGTATGAAATGTCTAGTAAAAGGAGGATATTTTTCCCCCTGGACTCAAAGTCCACATTCTGACTGGTATGGCCAATTTTCATATTATTTTTACATAAATGCTAGACAAGCATGTCTGTGTTTCAAGCAAGGACTGTGGAGATGAGAATGGATAGGAAGTGTAGGGCTGGGGGTAGGGATAAGGCAGCAAAAAAGGACAATTTTACATTGCTGTTTATTAAAATAAAATTAATGCAGACAAATAAATATGTATTAACTGTGCAGGAGCAGGAGGGTCAGTTTGACAAATCAAAAAATATTTTCTATCATTTTTCTCCCACCTTGAATCATAAGCTTTTCTTGGTGCATGGTTTGGGAGGGGGGATAGTAAAGAGGGGGTTGGTATAAAGAAAGGGACTGAAAGGCAAGCATTATATGCTGCAGATATTTGAAAATATTTTGGGGGAGATGATAGTATGAAAAGAAGAGGGGAAGAAAGCTGATTAAACAATACAAAGTATTTTGTTGGCTTAAGGATGATATGATAGTTATGGTCAATATCAGAAGAGTTGCAAGTACAGGCATCACTTCTATTAGCTTTGTGCCAGAAAGGTAAACATTGAATTGTATTGTGGATTAAAACAATAAGGAATCCCATACCTTCCCTGCTTTCAAGGCCGTGCTAATCGGGTGTAATTTTTAATGAACACTAGCTGCTTGGTACTCATTCAAGACATTTCATTAGGAGGTTATTCATTTAAAATAAACGTTTCAACCATATCAAGCTGTAACCTTTCTTGAAATGTAAATGAATGGTTTAAATGAGAAGATTAATAAAGAGGGGATGTTCCAATTCCAAGCATGGCATGCTATGTATTTTTAAATTTGTCTATGCCAGATGCTGTCAGTCAGAACAAAAAACTGTCCAAGCAGACAATCTGTGCGTCTGAATGTTGATCATGCTGGAAAGTAAAAGGGGGAGGGGGGGAGAGTGTGTCAAGGATTCATGGTCCTTCATCTTTGCAGTAGAGCAAACACGTCTCTCAGTATAGCGACAGACAGCTGCTTCCACTTTCTAATGTGCCCTAAGTTAGATCACTGAAAGAATTGTCAGCACTCAGAGAAACACACAAAGATAACACAGCCAGCTGCCATGAAGGGGGAAAACAGCCCAGCTCAGAAGAAATGGGATTTGTTCCATTTGCATGATGCTGGCTCCCTTGGGCCCCTTTCTTTCAAATCCAAAGCACAAAAGACAACACTTAACATATTTGCTTAAAGATGACAACCTCATGTTGATTTCATTTGGATGTAACAATGTCAGGATTACAGATATAAGAATATATTATATCTGTAACAGAGACTGACAAATGTATCCATCAGTGAAACTGTCTGATTCATCTGCTTATACAGCCATTTTACCATCCCAAGGGTGCCATCTAAGTAGTAACTTTAGAAGACTGAAGGTCTAATTTTATTACACCACATTTCAACCTACTAAACAATATTATTTCTAAAATAGATCATTTTTATTGGAAGTCTCCCTGATGAAAAATCCAGTAGACACCGGAGAATTTATGAACTGTATGGGTACTTTGAACTCAATATACTGTCCATTTTAAGCAACTTTCTTGATATACAGTCAAAACCCAATATCGAAAAAGTGAAAGTAAGTTTAAATGTGTATAGAAAACATACATGATATAGTTATACCTTTATATGCTAAGTTCTATCTAAATATAAAATTATAGGTATTACGTTTATATTGCTTTACCTGGTCCATTTAAACAACTTCTTTGTTAACTACTTAAGACTATTCTGAATTTCTTCATTATTGCATTCACATGTCAGTAGAAATTTTTCTGAATAATTATTGTCTGTTGATACAATATAAATATCCACTCAGCGTGATTTTAATTGTATAGATTCTTCAAATAATTTATAAACGATTAATGATTTAAAACTTAATGGGATACCCTCTACTAATTGCAATGCAGGAGTTTAGAAACTGATTCAAAGTGAAATCTATATGTATCTACAAAGTTATCATGTGTCAGTCTATATTTAATGTTCCCTCATACACACGTCCCCCACTTCTTAAATAAATGAAAATATAAGTTTCCAAGCATCCAAAAAATGTTCTCAAGTTTATTATTCTGTTTTACATTGGGTGAGGAAGGGGGATGAGTGGAAGAGGTTTTCTATTTTTTCCCCTAACCAACTGACTGCATAATGAAACATTAGCTATAAAAGATGCTTTGTCCAGAGGAATTCTAAACTGCTTGTTGCTATTTACTGGCAACAGTGTAATTCACTAGATTGGAGTTGTTTTGTAAAATAGCTTAACTTCGTTATGTGAAATTTCAGCACGGCAGATGGTTACCAAATCACTATTTTCAATTTGTTTAGTTCCAAGTAAGAGATGGAAAAACTGGATATAGGAATACAAGGATACAAACTAGCCAGAATGGTAAAACTAACAAATGCCAAAAGTTGAAATGCTATATAGTCTGTGCCCACCCTACCCCACAACTTCCATCTAAGTGTAACCCTTTATTCCATAATGCAAGACTAAACACAACTGTTCTGGTCTAGAAAGATCTTATCTTTCCTTTTCCTCTCTTTTCTTCCCTCTTCCTCTCCCTTCCCCTTCCTTCTCCTCTCCTCTCCCTTCCTCTCCCCTCCTTTTCCCTCCTCTTCCCTCTTCTCCTTTTCTCTTCCTTCCTTCCTTCCTTCCTTCCTTCCTTCCTTCCTTCCTTCCTTCCTTCCTTCCTTTCTCTTTTCTTTTTCTTCCCCCTTCTCTCTCTTTAGAAAGGAAATTGACATTTGAAAATCCATTTACTTCTTATTTTGGTTACTCTAAAATCTTCCAAGATTTGGACTTTTAAAAAATGATCAAAGTTTTTTAAAGCAACTTTTTATATCTGTTCATGTTTGCTATCATTCAAGTTAAAATCACTCTCTTCCTTTAAGTGGTTCAGTCAGCCAAATGAAAATGGGGAAAAGGAACCATTTATGGAAAAGTGCACATGCACAGAAAATTAAGCTGTAAATATCTGGACTGGGCCATTATTGGAATCTGGGAACATCTGGGTCTACAGAAAAAGCCAAGCCCCATTTCTACAATGTCCAGGTAATTGTTTATATGATTTATACCTTACTGTTTCTATTAAAAAAATGTCTTTAAAAAGAAACATTTGTAGGATCAGTTCTGCAACAAAAACTGGCATCTGTTTTTATTTGCACAAATCTGAAAGATGCTACTTTTCTTCAGGGGCAGAGATCAGGATTGTCTAAATCCCAGATAAAAAAAGAACTTTAAAGGTGTGGTCACTGAATTATAAATATAGAATTATTATTATGTTATATATCAATTACAAATAATTACAAATATATGGTATATATTATATATGCATACTCATATATATGTGGTATATATATATATATGTCCTAAGCATAGCTTAAATTAAAAATATATATATAAGTTTATAAATTTTTGATATTTTCAGCATAGCTATTTTAAAATAAAGCTTTCCAAATCCACAGTTAATTTCAACCTCATTTTCAGGATGCTTTGTGGATATATGTATATTGAAATATACAAAAACACATATGCATATATACACACATATAAATGCACATATGCATATACATACACTCACATATGTGAATCTCTGTTCAAATTATATTCCTAACAAATACTGATTTTATGATCCTTGACAAGTCACTCCCAGGCAACTCGCTAAGACTAGAAACTCTTGAGTAAGAAAATATAATAATATCTACAAAGAATGAAGACATATCATATCCACAAAGCATAGTGGATACTTGAATATTAAGAGCTAATATTAAATAAATTTTATCCTTTTCTCATTGTGAAGGTGGGGAGAAGGAAGAAACGTTTGGTGGTAATTTCATCAGTGAAGAAAACTTCCTTCACCAATGTAGACCAGCAATTATGGTATGGTTTCAAGTTTTAAAGTAAGATTTGATCATGATTTACTCAGGAAGAAAAAATTGGTGTATGTTAAAGATAGTACTTGAGCTCAGATCCTTCTTGACATCAAATCTGAATTTTATTCCATCATGACAGGTAATGAATAAACTAACAAAAAGGCATATAGATTGTGTTCACTTGGTTGAACTACTCCATCCCCACCCCCACTCCACCCCAAAACAAAATCCAAATCAACTTACTTTTATGTGAGGCTCCCAAATGCATAGATTGTTTAAGTTAATTAATTTGACTATATGGGGAAACTGTGAGCTAACCTGAGGGTGAATATGTTTTTGTTTTTTTTTTTTAATAGTAAAAGTAACTATTTTTACTTTAAAATAGGAATAGGGACTGCACCTATTATATCACTTAAAATGAAAACTTCCCCTATTAATAATGTAAGAAAACACTTTATCTATAACTTAAATGCTTGCAAAATCTCCTAGAATAGAGGTGCCAAAAAAAAAAAAAAGTGGCCCATAACACTCTCAAGTGTGGACTGATCCAGATTAAAATCTAATTGGGAAATAATTAGTAAAATAAATGAAAAATACATTAAAACATAGATAATATCAACATGTAGTTTTTTAAGTTGAGATATAATTTGCAGGGATCCTGATATGTGGTTTAGTGGCCCCATTTGAGACTAAAGCATTACAAGGTCAGGCACTTTGTTCAGGATTCCAGCTAGGAGTAGAGGAAGGGCTTGAAACCATGACTTACTGATTTTGAGGCTAACTCTCTGGCCACTATATGCTTCACTACCTCTCATCCATGAAAAATTTACAAAATATTTATCATAAAAAAATCATGGAAAAAACTGAAGGTATAAAATACAAGCCTAAAATATTTAAAGAGAAACATTTTTCTTGTAAATATATTTTTAAAAAATACACCCCCTAAAATATATGGATAATATAGTTAGTATTATGAATACATTAGAGGATCAATTATCTGAAGGCAATTCTAAATTTGATTTCTGATAGAAGTTGATCATCTTTGCCATATTTTCATCTTACCTTCTACTCCTGCCATGGATCACACACAGTTCTGTTTGATGGAAGGACTGAAGAAACATGTATCTTCTTTATCAGAATACCAAAATGGTCCCCATGTCAGTGTGAAAACCCTGAGTAGGATATTTTTTCTTCATTAAACTTCAAATGCTGAAACCATAGTATCCCCAAACAAGTGAACTTTGCTGGACACATCCTTGGGTTTTTAACCAGGAGATAAATATTTTAAATTTGGATTGTAATAGGCTTTTTTTTTTCAAAAATACTATCAGACTTAAGAAAGTCTGCTTATATTTCACCAAGTATGATTTTTCTTAGATTAGTTACAATAGTTTCCCAAAAACAAAACAAATAGTTTAGTTAATAAGGAGTTCCTTTAAATTGACTTGCTGTACACTAGCTATGAAATGAACCAAGGTATCCTTTTCTTTGGGATATGGGGGGAAGAGAGGAAAGAAGGAGATGGGAGATATTCTTTCAAATTCATCTATTCTTTAGTCTGCCAGCAACAAATGATAACATTTTCCTTCCTCATTGATAGAACTCCAAATGTGAAGTTGAATATATGGTGTTCTCATGCAATTATGAAAGTCACATTTGTCTATAGTAACGCAGTTAGTAGAATATCTTTGTAATAACCTGAAAGCCTGGGTTCAATCATTAATGACTGTAGATATTTTTCTCCTATACATGAAGTATACAATTTTAAACTTAATTACAGTATGAAGTAATAAAATGATAGCCAGAATTGTTTTAGCTTTGAAGTGTCCAACCTGAAGAAAAACTAGTAAATGTTCAGTAAAGAATATAGACTTTATTAGGTAAAATCATATTTGTAAAAGAATGACAAGTGAGCCCCCCACTCCCCAAATCATTTCATGAAGTAACATCCCAAAGTATTTTTCTCCTGTAGATCTTTAAGTATGAAAAGCAAATCTTATAACAGAAACCCTATACAGTATTGTAAACTAACTCATTATAATTTAAACATATGATCAAACCTCATTTTTCTTATCAAATTTTATAAAGCTTTTACTGTGGCATTCATGACAGATTTTAAAAAGGAACCAACTGACCCTTCCACAAACATACAAACCAGACTAGTAAAGCAACTGAACCTAATAGAAGGAAAGGTCATTGAGTGTGACCTCAGCTAAATTGTTTACTACCTAGTATTTAATAAAAAAATTAAATTAGCAGTCAGATACCAAATATAGAACAAAAAGTACCAATTAAAAATGTCAACCATGGATATCTGTAAACTATAGAATCAATAAAAATTATATCCATTACAGATAACTGTCATCTTTTGGCTCCTTGTGAATTTTTACAAGCAGAAGGAAATATAGTTTAGTTTCCTTCCTCAGAAACCTAATCTAATGCACTCCCTCCTTCTTTCTCTCTCCCTCTTTCCCTCCCTCTCTTTTTCTCTGTATCTCCCTTCCTTTTTTCCTCCCTCCCTCCCTCCCTCCCTGTCTCTGTATCTGTCTGTTTGTCTCTCTGTCTTTGTATGTGTGTTTAGAAACAAAAGGGTCATTTTTAATTCAATAAATTCACAAATCAAAGCAAAGTGACTTGGGCCCCTCTGGTAAAGATGAGCATCGAATCTTCTCTGAAATTTTTTAGGGAAAGAATTAGGCCATTTCTTCTTTCTAGACCGGTTTGAATACAGACCTTTTTGGAGATAAGGGAATATAATGAAGGACTCTGAATTCTCTACTAGGGGTAGGATTTAAAACATAAAATTATTTTTCAGTGAAATGTTGGCAATTAATTAATTATACTTAGAATGTGAATATTCTACTTTAAAAAATCTGAAAGAATGTAAATCTTTCCTTTAACTGTCTGGGGGGGGGCAAATGGAATTGACATTTCAATTTTTACTGTAAGAATTAGAAATTGTGGCCAAATAAAAATAATTCTCATAATCTGATAAATGATTATTAGGACAAGTCACAATTTATGCTTATATATTTATGTATATATACATGTATATCATACATACTTTCTAATAGATAACTTGTAGGGACCTCTCAGAGATAAGATGAATGCACTGAGTGATGTCCATCAAATATGAGGAAATTAGTGATATAGACAATTTTATTTGTTCATTAATTTAATAAATAGTCCTTGTTCTCCATAGGCACTGTAGAGGACCAAATCAATATGGAACTAATAATTTTTATGTTAACTTCTTTGTTCCCCAAACTAAATTTAAGAGCTATGAAAATAAGCAATTTTTTAAAATATATTAACTGTCACTAATGAAGTCAGGAGCAATTCATACTAACTTATTGTAAGATATACCTGTCTGTGGACAGATTGCTTTATCATTACCAACAAGTGTTTACTCAATGTTTAGTACATGCAAAACCTTGGTTCATGATTTTTCCAAGGCTATCAATATACATAGCTAGGCTATTAGGACCTTCAAAATTAGGAAGAATTATCTTTAAAAAGAAAAAAAAAGATATTTTTATCACAAAATGTACAGGGATTTTGTTTGCTTGTTTGTTTTTGCTTAAATTGTCCTCTGGACAACAGAGAACCCTATTGCAGGATCCATGATGTGTCAACAAGGTTAAGCTAGCACTTGAATCATCTATTTGAGACTACAATTGTAACAAACTTTCTTTCCCAAGAAAGGGAGCCTAGTTGATTTTTACTATGATTACTTTCTCTATTGCCCTAACAACAATTTTGGGAACAGGGTAAGAAGGAAAAGGGGAGAGACTGAAAAGGTGGAAAAGTATTTAAGGACAAATGCATTTTAAAATCAGGATCATGAGAAGAGAGAACAGATACTTTTACTCATGTCAACAAATCTAGCTCACAAAAATATGGGGGAGGGGCAGCAAAAATCTTCAAAACTTTACCTATCTTATTTTTGCTTTGAAAAAATCAAATAGAATGTAATTAGTTCTCATTTTAATGTGGATAGTAGAAAATATTCACCAGTCATTAATTTTTATAAGCCATGAATCTGCATTAAAAAAATTATTCATATATAGGTTTAGTAGGAAGACTACATACAAAGACCTTTTAAAGAAATGGACTTTTTTCCATTTCCTTTTAATTGAGTGGGATTTTTTCCCTCCCATTTATTATTTACAGCGTCAAGAATAGTTCTTTGTAGATGCCATGTATTACCCATCTCTCTCTTACTTATAAAGTATCTTATTAATTAATTAAGCTATTTATTAATGCTATATTTCCTCAAGTGAAATGAGACTTACCAAATGATCAAGATAGAGATAGATAGATAGATAGATAAACAGATAGATATCTGCTAGCAAATAAATATTTGTAAATTGCTAAGTCCTTAAAATAGGAGTCAGAGGGAGTAGAGTGGAAAAGGAGATATTATAAAGAACAAAAAAGAAAAGAAAGAGTTTTTTTTTTGGGGGGGGGTTTTGGTTTGTTTGTTTTTTGTTTTTTTACCATGACTACATGGGTCATAGTTATTGGAAAGCTCATAGTTAATATTAGGTGTGAAAAATATAATATTATATAAGTTTATGTGCTCATAACAATAAACTAATATTCAGTTTTTCTAGGTAATGAGCATATTGGGTGTGCTTGATCCACTTTGAAGCAAAACAATCATACTTGTAGCAAAGATATAGTCTCTTTACAAATAAACTGTTAGAATATGCTGCAGCATTGTAAGTCACCAGATACCTTCAGAAAACTTCACTACTACCACCATCATGGCTTTCTAACTGATATTTACTTGGGTTCAAGACTACTGTTATCCATAAAACATAAATATTCATTGAAGTTCACTAAAGGATATATAGAATGTTAAACAGTATACACAATTAAATTTTTCCAAGTACTGAAGCAGCTTAAATTTTGGTTATAACGATTTCCCTAAGAATCCCTAAAGTATTTTTCCCCCTCTGGGGAGGTAAGGTATATTTTGTATTATTTGAAAATGGTTTTGACACTTAATAAAATAAAGTGAAATGGAAATACTATGAACCAAGAAATGGACTCAACACTATGCTATGTCTTAATTGCCATACCAAATTGAGTTTAAAATCAAATCAAGACCACCCAATGAAAGATGCACCAAAACATATTCAAGTCAAATACAGACAAATAGACTGTACTACAACATAAAGAGACTGATTTTCATATTATATATCAATTTTCCCAGCTAATTAATTTCATTTTTACATGGAAAATGTTACTTTTCTTTCCTAAGAGAAATATATGCACATATATGTATATATACACAGGTATATAAATATATGTTAATATATGTCTGTTAATATATATATATATATGCACAAACACATTTATAAATGTTTTTAATTGTTGTTCATATTTAAAATCAGTCAATCATTGCTTCTTGTATCATATATCTTTAAGATCCTAGCACAAAATGAGATAAAGAAAGAAGGAAAAAAGGAAGGAAGAAAACTATTTTAATTATTTTTAAGAACATGAATGTAAGCTACGTGATGCAACACAAATAAATACACCTGATCAAATAAATAAGCCTAAGAAGAATTAAGTGAATCATGGTTCTCACAGTAAAAAGCAACATTTTACTTGAAGTTTTTTTTTTAAAAACATTTCCATGCATGGTAGAAAAAAAAAATAGATTTTTGGATACCTCTTAATCTAAAATTCCAAAATCAGTGTCCTTCTCCCTTACCTTTAGGGTTCTCTAACAAGAGTTCAGAACATTTGAATATCAAAGTCTATTTTAAAAGTATGTCAATGTTTCTCCCAAGTCTAGTGATTTAGTTTCAGTGGAAAAAACACACACACACAATATTATAGAAAAACTTTGCAATTGCACTGTGAACACTGATAAAAACAGATGCCAAAAAAAGCCTCAACTTTTAACTCTTTAACTGTTTGTAAAATTGACTCCAGGTTTATGAGAAATTAATTTAAAGTCAATACTAATATATCTACTTTTAAACAAATTAAAAATAGCTTTGGAGACTTATTTAAGTCTTTAAGTTGTCTAAGTGTTTTTCATTAAGTGCTTGTAAGAATGTTCTGTGAGTCAGTTTTAAAAGTCATAAATGTGTTATACTCCTTTCACTTTGCATGAATACAATTTTTCATTTTCCAGTAATGGATACATTTTCTAACTCTAACCTCTTTAACCTAATTATTTGTACAGAAATACCAAAAGCTTCCCAGACACTGTTACTTCAATAAAATATATCCTTGTAAAATGCATATGAGTATATTACATTAGATAATCAAAATTAGAAGATGCATTATTCCAAGGCTCTCCCTCACAACTGTGAAAAACGTTGCCAGGAGAATCTATTAAAGATATTTAAAAATTTTAACATTAAAATGATTATATTCACTTTTTTGATAATCTACAAATTTAGATTCAAAGTACTGATAACAATATATTAAGCTAAATAGAATCATAATCCAATTTAAAAATCTTTTCAACTATATTTGTCACTGAAAACTGTAGTCATAATTGAAATGCTTCAATATCAAGTGATTTTTTTTTTTAATCATCCAAAAAATTCTCATTATCATTCTTGGATGGCAAAAACCAGATGAACTGTCTTGCATTTATTTTTGATTACATAAACTCTTAGAAGCAATAAAAAAAAACATCTTTTTAAATTTCAAAGTTAGCTTAAGGAAGAGATAGGCCAATTAAGAGAATAGAACACACCCACATTTGGCATTTTAACATACAAATTTCTTCATTGGGATGTTTATAAAAACAAATATTTTCATATGTAAACACTGATAGTAAGGGTTTTGTGTGGGTGTGAACACTGAACCTCCATCATTAAACTATTTTTCATAATATGTGCTTTTAGTCGAAAGACAGCCTACATAGTTCAGTATATAAAACTGAAAATATGAGGCTAAAGTCTTAGCACTGTTTTTCTTCTTTTTGTGTATCTGTGGAGGGAGGTGAAAAAAATATGTTGTATTGCCCATATCATGTGATTCTTCAGTGGCAAGTGCTTTGGAAACTATGAAATACTATATGGATGGAAGTTAACATTATCATTAAACAGAAATTTTAAGAAATATGCCTAATTACACAATGCATAACTTATATCAAATTGCTTGCCTTCTCAATGAGGTAGGGAGGGAAGGGAGGAAAGGAGAGAATTTGGAACTCAAAGTTTTAAAAACAAATGTTAAAAATTATCTTTACATGTAATTTGGGGAAAATAAAATACTAAATAAATTTTTAAAAGAAAAAGAAAAGTGTCTGAATTTCAATTCTTTAAAAAGTACCACAAAATAGTTTTCTATTTAAGGCTCAATGGAACCACTTTGATGGATCTATTACTGAGTCTAAGAGTATGCTACCACAATCACCAGTAATTTTAACAGATAGGTATTTTCCAGCTCTCTGGTTCTTTTTATTTTAACTTTTGTGTATAAAGTAAAAGTGTGATGGTGTGTAGGTATGTATGTGTTAATTCAATGGTTGGAGGGTTTTCTTTTTTCTTAGATCATCCCATATATAGCATGTGGCCCACAAATTCCGACAACAAGGGATTCAAAATAGGTTCAATTCTATTCCTTCTCTGAAACAATCTTTTAAGTGCCTGAATACTGGGTGACATAAAAGGATAAGAGTTACTTTTCTGTGGTCTTTTGATATGTCTCTTCATGGTAGAGCAATCCATGAGTGATGGGAGAAATATCTTTTGAAAATAAATGGTGCAACTTCAAGTGTATTCAGATACATCCTTCCTGAATCTTTTAACATGTCTCAGTTTTTATTTGAAAAGGCCAGATGATTTAAAAAATTTGCTTTAGATATTACAACATGATACTTTATATCACCCAGTAACTAAAAAGCTTGTTCTTTAAGTATACACTCTAAATGTTGCTCTCTACATGTCAACATAGGAAGCAGAAAGTGATAAGATTAGGGGATGGGGGAGCAGAAATATGTAGAGAAAAGAAGGTTACAGTATTGTCATCCCAGATTCTAACAAACTAAGTTCACACTTTGAATATGACATACTGAAAGGTTAATGTTACTGCATAGAAGAGTTACTTTTCATCTATAAGCATTACTGTCACCACACATTTATATAGAAGCACTGTCAGTTCCCAACAGTCAAAATATCAATACTGATACTATTATAATGGAGTAATTATTATTTTTCCCCCTTGTTCTTCTCCTCTACTGTCATTCAATAACATAAAAGAATGGTTAGGGCTTTTGATTTTTTTCCTTAAAACTAAAGATATGTATTTTCACATGGATTGTATACACTAATGATGATGTGCTATAGAGAGAGAGAGATGTGGAGGTTAGAAAATAAAGAAGTGGTTTTACTAAATTACAAGACAGCATCGTTGAAATATTTTCTTTTAATTCATCATTATATATGTTATTTTAGTTATATAGCTGCAAGTAAAAAATAATTGAAGAAAATGCTCTTTACTCAAAAACAACACCTGAACAATAAAATTTACTTGACATCTCAAAATATACCAGGAAGGAATAACATTAAAGAAAACAAATACCTTAGTTATCACTTAACACCTACAGAAATAGTCATGAAGCCCTAATGGTCTATTTTACCATTGGGTACTCTTGTTCAACTTCCAATTATTATATATGGGATGGAGGCACATGAGAGGACTGCAGAATAGTCATCCCCAAAGATTAAACATGACATCTAGCAAAATGTTTTTGCACATAGATGGCATATAATAAATGCCCACAATGGACACAATAACATTTTAAAGGATGGTTGTTAATAATGGATGGATAAGAAGAAGTTAGTAAAATAAAAAGGAATTACTGATTCATACTGTACAAGCCTACCTAGTCTAGCCATTTTGAATTTCAATGTCTCCTCCCATTATATATATATACTTTTTTCCATCATCAAAATAAGTACAAAATACCAATTTTCAGAAAATTTTGCTGTTGTTTATGTTCACTAAAAAACAAAACTAAAAACTATCATGTAAGGAGTTTGTGAGAATTCTCTGAACCAGAGATTTTTTTAAATAAAAAAGATCTTATCTTCTTTTTCTAAAAATATGTCCCTAACTATACTATCACAACTATTCTAGAAGAGGCAGAAATTCTGAGAAGAGTAGCTATATAAGCCAGTATTGCCATGTTAAGACAATTAGGACATTTTAGACACTGTGTTACTGAAATTATATATATAAGTATGTGTGTGTGTGTGTGTGTGTGTGTGTGTGTGTGTGTGTATAGTATACTGTTATGAATTCTACTGAAGCTGTGAATTTTTAAAAGAAACAGTAATCATTAGCATGTTTGAATAAACGTGTATATAATGTATCCACCAGAAGCATTTGCTCCTGGCTTTAAAAAAAAAAAAAAAAAAAAAAAAAAGAGGGATTAATTTTTAAAGTCAATCCAACAAAGTAAGATATTGGATGGAAATACATTACTTCATTCCAATGGCATAGTAACAAAGAGTAAAATTAAAAATTTTCAGTTAATACTTTATCTATATAAAATGTACACCCTTATCCTGTTATATCATTTTAAGGAAAGCTTAACTTACATGCATTAGAGAACTATCATGTGAAAGTTACTTCAAGTATAAGCATAGCTAATCCTTTTTCTATTGATACTACCAACTATGTCAGAACTAGAAAGTAAATCTACTTGAATTAAAATCTCATTAGTTTAATGTTGCTATGCATAATGCTATTGTAGGCTTACCATTGTAAAATGTTAATAAACTTTATCAAATATCAATAAGGCAAAATGATGGTTTGCATTAAATAAAATTGTGTCAACATCATAAACATGAAGAAAGACATTAACATTCTATTTTTGCAATGGTTGTTACATTCCTTATCCACTGTCTTTTCTATTTTATCTATCCTTAGTCCCACAAATGTCAACAGGTATAATAAAGAATGCATTTGTATCGAAGAAAAATATTCATTCATTCAAATGCAATATTGCTCCAAAGATAAAGGATGCACACCTTTCTTTCAATTTTCCTGAAACTTATTTGCTTGTACAGTTTATTCAGCCCCTATGAATGGGTCACATTTAATTTAATAATCAGAATTCTCTTTCAATCCAAACTATACTTTCCAACTAGGAAAGTTAGAACATTTTAAAATGCCAATAATAAACAAGAATCCTTTTAAAGCAGGTGAAACTTAATACATAAAACTTCTATTTCAAATAGCCATTGACACACCTCTTAAGACAGAAATAACAAATATGTCTTAAAAAATCAAACTATGCACACTTTTTTTACATAGAGGACATTTAATCAACCCTTTAAAAACCAATTACATTTTCTGTTGCTAAACTATCTTTGCTGAAATATTGTAGAAATATATATATTTTTGGTGGGGGGAGGTAGCTAAAAGACCTTAGGAATTTAAGTCTGTCAAATACTGGTGTCTGACAGGTCAAATTAATTTTAATATAATTTTCGTGCAGATTTACAAATGCTCCTAGGATCCCTTAAAAAATCAATAGGAAAAAGAGTCACTGGAAGAAAGCTGATTTATCCAAAAAATTACTACACTATTTTCTGTGCATCATTTGTTGAGGCTGAACTAATAGCAACTCAGTTTGGGGGGGGAGCAACAAAACAAAATCAGAGATGTGCTGATTAATCAAGTCTTATCGATTAGTAGCATGCTTCAATACTTCACATTAATGTCTACAGAACAATTTCTACCAATCACAAAATCAATAAATCAATGTAAAATCCTGGTAATTAAATTTATCAATTCTATATCAATAAACCTGGCACTTTATGAAAGTATTATGTGAAGTTTCTTCTCTTAAGGAATATATTGATCAGAGGCAAAGCGCCTAAATTTTCTATTAAAGTCAGGGATGCAAGTACAAACCAGCATCTCCAAACAATATGACATGCCATTGCTCAAATACACAAGGCAATCTTTTTGATTTTATATCATTAAAAAGGGACTAACTTCATAAAACAGACTCACATTCCATGAATCTGAACATTCAGAGATATATGCAGGGAAGCCCTAACTCAGCACTATTTATAATAATTCAGAAATATAGCGCATGTTAGCCAAGTTTAGATATGCTCCCCTATACTCGGGCAATATTAGATTAAGAAATAAGAATTGCCAACTGAAACTCCAAAGTCAAAGAATTCAGTCACGATAATTTTATTCATTTGTCTTTTCACTTTGCTAAAATGTTTAGCTACTTCAGAAATATTGATTTAAACAATGCAGAAGGACTATAATTGTTGGAAATGTTATTTATATTCACTTTCTTCATTTCCCTTTTTTTTTTCCAGTTCATTAAGCAGTTATATAAGTTAAAAATAAGCTATTGATGGTCTCTACAAAGGGCATAAAATGAGTGTCTGCTTATAGAAATATTCCTTAAATGCCTGTTTATTTTAAAACATGAACAAAAATCTAATTTTCTACTTATGTAAAAAGGGAAATTACTATATGAAGGGAAAGTTTCTGAACATACTTAAAATTTGAGTCCTGTATACTAGACTTAAACATTACTAAAGGTAAAAATTGAACATACATACATAGAGGTATCATGTATGAGATTAAAGATGTTGGGGTAGTAAAAGAAGATTAAAAGCATACTCTATTTTCAAAAAAGATACAGTAATAATCCAAATGAGACCCTATATTCCATGAGAAGGGAAGATTGGAAAGTTAACTCATACAAATACCACTTATATATAGAAGCTTTATTCTTTCAGAAAAAAATAACAATAAGGCTTTATTACTATGCTATGGTTCTTTCATTTTAGACATGATTAATTAGCAAACAGTCATCCACCAAAACTCCTACCACGTTCTTTTTTGCTTGGTTGCAGAGAGATCTACATGCAATAATAAGTACCTATCAGCAGTGTAAAGTCCAGTGTCATTTATTTCAAGGAGAAAATGACCAAAAGCTAATTCTACCAAGGTTTCCCTAATATCTTAACTAAAAATCAGAACAGGAACCTTTAAACACGTCAACAAAATGTTTTCATAACAAGTTTCTTAGGAGCAATTTGAAAAACAAAAGTTGAAATAGTACATGAGAACTATTCGATACTTTAAAAGTACATATCATGATTAATCTGACAAGTGTACTCAACTTAAAGTGACAAAGAACAATCCTTATGGCTTATATGTGGCAAAACCTTCACTCTATTAAACAAACAAAGATGGATGTAAGGACACTCAACTGTGAGCTACAAAGAGGAGAATATATTCTCCTCCCAAATATATCACACTTGTCATTAATATAACGGAGAGAGTAATTAACATATGGGTCTTAAAAAAAAGTAGAAGGAAGAAATTGGGGGGGGGGGATATGCAAACTGGAATTATCAAAAGCATTTTGGATGCCTTCATATTATTCTAAAATATCTCAAGACAATTTAAGAATCATGCGAAAATAGTGGCATAGAACAAACAGGAAACCTTTACTTAATGACACTAGAATCTACAAGGTCTATTAGAAGTAATCTTCGGTTCTTACACAGTGGGATCACTTCTGCACTCTTAACTGCTACATCTTAAATATTTTATTCAAAGACTACAGTACTAATAAATAGTTCTTACAAGTTCTTAAAAATAGTTTTCTTCCTTTTTTTTTAAAGATCTCTACTGGTCCAATCCTTCCTTGCTTTTTCAGTTTTTATAAATTTAGGATCAAAAAACATCAAAGCAGTTTCCACCTCAGACCTAACTTTTAGAGGATCAATGTGACAAGTCGCTGCCTGATAGATGTTTCTCTTGATAAACGACTTGTTCAAAAGAGACATTGTAGCTTTCATTTCCTGACCACAACACACTTTTAATTTGCAACAGCAGAGCTGCTAGAGAATAAGGACTTTCCCACTTTCCAGTCTTTTAGGTTTGTAGCTCTGGTTGATTTAGGCCATGTATCTAAACCAAATACAAGCTACAAAATAAAATTCAATTAAAAATGAAAGAAAAGTAATAGAACTGCTGCAGTGTCTCTATATTATAAAGTTTTGTTGTTGTTGTTTTTATCTGAATGCTAGCAGCTGATTATATAAATCCTAAGTGATGATCATTTGTAAGTGGTCATTGAAACACATGCACATATAAACTTGGCTGCGCTTTAGTAGTAAGCAGAAATTCGGGAGAAATGCACATTTGAATCTGCAGCTAAGTGACATGGATTATATTATTGCCTAACCCCAACATGTTTTTTATATATTATTGTAATTATTATTATTACTACTATCCGGAAATCACATTTAACTATCAATACGGTGAACAGCCAAACCATCCAATTTCAGCTCTCAGCACATTGTCCAATCTCCGATTTAAAATTTATAAATGTAATATCCTCCTCATCACAAGCAGCAGCCCAATCTGCTCTGAATATATATTACAGCTTTAACATCACAGAGGGAAATCTCCCATCTGGCAATCTCATTCGCTCCAACAGCTCCGGGAGAAAAAGCTGTGCTCTCCTCTCCTTAAAACATTTCTCAGGGCAAATTATGTGCATCTAAAATAAACAGTCGTTTTATTGATCGCTTCAAAGTCAACAAGTTCCAAATGCAAAATTCAATCAAATCGTTCCTATTGTATAGGAGATCTGCGCGTCTGTTTAACTATATGGTCACCTACAGAGTCAAACTCTAAGAGCATGCCTTGTGCCGCTGCTCTTTGAATCCCCCTTCCTTGCATTCACATTTGCGTGGTGAGAACAGTGACCAGGACCGCACTCCAGACCCCTAGAAGCTTTGCCTCATCCTTATTTCTTTTTCTTTCTTAAGGTGGGAATGTGGGACTGGAAAGGAGGTAAGACGTTGTGAAGAGATGGGAAAAGTGGTGGCCACAGCAGAGGTGGAAAATGAACATATCTTTTGGTTATGCAAAATACTTTAATATCTTTTGTTGTTGTTGTCTACTCTTAGTCGTAATTGGAGATCTGAAAGTCTACATTCTGCTCTGCAAAGAGTGCTATTAAAGTCGCCCTCGCTCCATTTTTATCAGACTTTTTTTTGGTAGCAAAAGAGAGAAAGAAATTTTAAATGAAGTCAATTTTGTGCCTATTTAATTCTGTCACATGTTCAAAGTAAAAAGCATTGACAGGAAGCCAAGTACAACACAAGAAAAAATTGCATTCTCTTCATCATTACTCATTAAAGATATTAAATTATCAAAATGTATTTTTGTTTACGTGCAAACCATTCCGCTTCAACACACTCACTACAGAACGCACATTCAGACCCTATTATCCCATGGAATAAAATCATCTACAAAGTCAATAACATCAAGTTTCAAAAAGAAAATAAATTATATTTAAGTCCTTTGGATGAACACACACACGCACACACACACATATTTGTTCATTAGTAACCGTCTTTCCCTATCTCCCCTCCCCCAAGTCTCTGAGTTTGGTTCATTTACATACCATTTGAGTTTAGTAGTGTTTATAGTGCATTACTAGTAACATGCAACTTTGAGATTACGGCAAAAATCAATACAAGTGGACATAAGTAATCCAAAGGTGAAATAGACAAATGAAAGCAAAATTAAAAAAAAAAGAAAAAGAAAAACATTGTAAAAAATTAAGATAGAAAAATATAAATTATTTATTGCTAGCATATGTTTTACATGCAAAATGCTCACTGGTTTTATCATGCTATTTCATTTGTCTTTCCTATTTAGATGCAAAGGAAGTAGATCCCAAAACTGACATACCATAAACACTGGTGCTACTGATCATTTCTTGCTGGCAGCACAAAAAGCTGAATTGGATTTCTCACAAGCAGGAATTCCAAAGGTTGCTTTTCATTAAAGCCACTTTTCCTCTCAGCTATCAAATGTCACAGCCTTGAAACGTGGGCCCTTTCGTCAGGTATTCATTTAACCTACATGCATATAATTAAGTGGGAAAGCAACATCAACAAAAAGGGGATCTCAGATCACAAGAGAAGAAAGAAAGGAAAAAAAGCACATGACCAGGAATGCAAGTCCATGTCAATTTCACTCACTCCCATTGAAACTAACAAGAGCTCCAGGGAGGATAGTAATAGGATCAGTGGATTGTATATACCATTAAATTATACATCTTTCTCTCCCGTTCCCAGCCAACAATACGCCCACCACGCTGTACCCCCTCCAAGATGATGTGCTTACATTTTACTGCAACAGATCCTCTGACATTTTCCCGTCCCCCCAGCTAAGGGATTGTAATTTAACCTCAACTTTTTTTTCCCTTTAAGATTCTTATTTACACTTCTTATTTACTTAGAAGTTAGTTCCCGAAGAAAGTCTAGCCCCACCCTGTAGTCCACTTTCTTATTTTTTTTAAGTAAAGGGGAGAATAAGTAAATCCAATTAAGAGGAAACCGGGAATCTTGCAATCTCGAACTCTTAATCTCATACTATTGTTAGCATGATTAAGCAGCAAAAAATATGCATTACAATGTTTTAGTGCTACTTTCTACAGACAATTACAGTAGGTTGGCGTATTTAATATAAATGATTGCAAGTTAAATAAATATTTACTGCATAAGTCACCGGTCTCTTTTTATTGCAGGTCTTGGACATATTTAGATTAATTTAAAAAAAAAAACATAGTAGGAAACTACAAAGATTCTCTTACCTGAATGTGTGGTGCAAGAACCCGATAGGTTAGAGTAGCATCGATCCGATGTGTTTGCTGATGAATGGGAGCTCGGGTTAAGTGAAGGTGCCTATGATTTGAAATCATTCCAAGTTTTTGAAGGGAAGACTGACTGCAGCCTCTGCCATGTTGGAATTTCAAACCCAAAACAGCTGCTTGGAAGGAGCCAGCATGCCAGAGGCTGGGCGCAGGCGCAGAACGCCGCCGAGCCAAATTCAAATCACTTTCACACTAAGAGCCAAAGATCAGTTTTCAAAGGAGAGAGAGAGGGAGAGAGGGAGAAAGAGATCGAGAGAGGCTGAGGAGAGGGAGAGAAGAGAGCTAGCGGAGCAGTACTGAGAAAGAGAGAGACCGACAGAAGAGACAGAGGCAGTGGAGAGAGAGAGGGAGACAGAGGAGAGCCCACGGAGAGAGGGGGAGAAAGAGAGGAGGGAGGGAGAGAGAGGGAGAGACGCAAGAGATTCATGTGCAGGGAGAGCTCAATGGCTGCGCTGCACAGGGCCCTGGCTGTACGGGTCATGTTACATGGCTGGGGCTGCTGCGGCAGCACAGGAACGTGCAAACGCAGCCTGGAGGTGGCCAGGAGGTCATGATTAAGCGGGCGGGGAATCGAATCGTTTTTTCTGCTTCTCTATCTTCCCTCTTTTCACTCCCCAGGCATCCCAGAGAATGAGGGGAAATACCTCGGGGAAAGGGATCATCCTCTTTCCTATCAATACCGCCGTCCCAACCTAGCTGGTCAAAGGTCCCCCAGCTTTCCCCTCCTGGGCCACACCGATGCCTCCAACTCCCGGGGCAGCAGCAGGAGTGACTCCTTCTGATCCCACACCCCCACCCTCCCTGCCGCAGGGATCAAGGACTGTGCCTTCTCCTTATCCCTCTACCAACAGCTGTGACCAGCTTGCCCCCTACTCCCTAACACACACACACACACACACACACACAAACACACTCCCTCTCCACCTTCCTCCTCTTCCGCCTCCCTCCCTCTCCACCTCCGCCACAGCTCATCATCCCCCAAACACCTAAGAAGACCTGGCCAGGTCCGGGGGACCTGAGTTCCCACCCACGCCTTGTCCCAAGCTTCCCACGCCAATCCGAAAACAAATGACTCAGGCTCCACAGAAGAAATAACTTCAGGGGGGATAAAGAATTAGTCTACTCAGGCCCCCTTCCGCTCCCCTACCCCACCCCCATTCCCCAAAATGAATAAATAAAACAAGTGACTAGGTGTGCGGTCCTCTGAGTCTCTTCTCCCTATCTCCCCCAGGCGGCTTTGGTTGAGGAAAGCAAGCGCCCAGGGTCCCCAATCCAGGCGGGTAAGCCGCCTGCACAGACTGCTTTCCCGACCCCTCCCCCCGCTATGAAGCAATCTGGGGACCCTGGAGTGGGAAGAGGGTTGAGGCTTTGTGGTGCCGGGAGCGGGGCGGGAGTGGAGGGGTGGAGGGAATAAAATGTGCAGTTCTGTGTGTTGCTCGCATCCCAGCGAGCAGTTGCAGTGCTGATTGTCTGTTGCTGAGATAGCCTTTTGTTCCGAACATAAGGTTTAAGAAACACACACACGTTTTCTGGGGTCTCTTGTTAGATGTAAATGTGCTGCATCCAGACGCTTACTATGCAGTGTAAGCTCAGTTGGCTTACTAATCACCCCGCCCCACCCCCAAACAATCGTGATCATTTGAATGGGAACCTCATTCACACTTCTAGGCTGCGAGTATTGCCTTCAACCTATTTCATTCTAGAGTAGCCAACCATCCAACTGAGATAATAAAGCAAACAATAACATTTGATCATCATGTCTATGAGATAATGTGCCCAGCAAAAAGTTCTTTAGGAATTGTAATGAGGAAGAGAATGAGTTGAGCAATAATATCTCTTCGTTTTCATTACATATGACTTTAGCAGATAAATGAATAGTTTATACTTTGGCCTGGTAGACATCATCCACTACTCTATATTTCAGCCCGGCCAAGAATGAGGAAGGTGAATTGCAGGGCTGATCAGGAGTCCATCAAATTGGAAGTACGTTATACTTGAAGGCTGGAGTTAAAATGCACTTGTTTAGGACTGACAATTCAGCACTGGGATGTTAACATTTTCCAGTTTCTTTTCTAAAGTTCTAAAGTAAAGGCAAAAATGTATCTTTCAGATGTAAAAATGCTTCCTGTTAAAAATGTAGTAGCTTTGACATAGTGTTCAATTGTTGTTTCATACCACTGGTTGATGGACTGAGTTAGTGCAAAAAGGAAAAATAAAATAAATGCTAATTAAAGAGAGGGTAAATGAAAGTGAAATAACTATTCAGGGTATTACCCAAGAATTGTTAGGAATGAGATTTCTATTTGAATTGGATTTTTTTCTGGTTGATTTAGAAATAAAAGAAAAGAATTTTTAGCCTGATGAAACATGGAGCATTAAATCTCCTTTAATGATATTTTACTATACATACATGCAAATTTCTATTTATATAATAGCATAGAAGAAATTATTGTTGGATAGTATTTGTTTGTGCCACTTGTTATGAGTACACAGGTAGGCAAAGACTGTAAACAGAAATTAAGACTTTTAGAAAAGTTATCACCTATTTTACTGATGATACCCAAAAGTTATTCTTGAATGAATAGAAAGTACCCTTTTCAATTTAAAGATGTTGATCTTTGCCTGCATTTACTGAGAAATCAGAAATTAGTTGGTTTTTAGAAATTGATTTTTAGCATTTATTTTCAGTTTCTTATGATAAGAAAAATGTTGCATAAGAATAAAAAGTCTATAATGTACTGTCACATCTAAAAAAAACTTTATAATGATTTAACAAAGCATTTTATCCTGAAAACTCTTAAATAAAATAGCTATGTATGCATGTTTATTATGTATATGCCTTGCTATGTTATATTATAGCATATTGTATTATATTGAACAACTTTCCCCCATCATGCTATATGCATATTATCATTATTTCATTCATATTATATTTATATATTATATGTTCATTTGAAGTATACATCCATACACATAAAATAATATATAACATAAACACCTATACAAAAATCTTATTTAATGTACACATCAATATAACTGACTCTGAAATCAAAAGAAATCTATCTAATAAAACACTGCATATATTTGCATGAAGTTCTAAAATTGCCTTAAAATTTCCACTTTTAGAAAAGAATTCTTTAATTAGATATATATTGAGAATATCCAGATGAAAAGTCACACTGGAATTTATTCAACATTATTTCATGAATAGAATCATTCCCTTTCCTTCTTCCCCCCTCCCCCCCAAGAGGTGAGGGTTGAGAGGTTTTGGATAAAAGCTAGCTAGTTACTAAGGCAGCCAATATTTAAGGGCTTACTATGTGTTAGGCACTTTGTTAAGTGCCATTTTTTCATTTTTTTTTTCCAGTAGTGTGAGACATAACTTTGTTCTTCACAGAGATTAATTGCTTTTATTATGAAATTAGCACGATGTTTATATTTTTTTATTGCTGTGGTAGAGCTAACTTTAATGATAATGATTGGAATGTGAAATCACATTTTAACAGGCATTATCAATCCATTGGCATTCGTTTACAATGCTTTTTCTAACAAATAAAACATTTTTGGTTCTAATTGAAACTCATCTTTAATAATACACTTTTATGAGACCTAAGTTATACCTACATTGGTGTAACAGATTGACCTTTTTAACTAAATTGACCAGCCAATCCAATGAAATAGTCAATTTGGTCAAACAACGGATTTTAACAGATTTTTTTTTTCCTTCACTGAATTAACCAACTAGACCAGCTGTTCTGCAATCTCATAGATATTGTCTTGATAAAGTATTTAAAATAAGAGGTAATTCTAACATCCAGTAAACTCTAATTTAGAAGAAACAAAAGCAAAAAAAAAAAAAAAAAAAAAAGGCAGAGCCCTTTGTTTCTCTTCAATAGCTTGGGGGGGGGCGGGGGGAAGGAGGCAATATAATTTAAAAGATAGGGTATCTAGTTTCTTGTATTCAATCTCGTCAGTACACATAAAGTATAAGAATATATGAAGGATAAGGAGAAAAGCAAGGTGATACTGAATGTAGCCTTGCAGATGGCCACTCACATACCTATTTCAGGCAAGTAATGATTTATGCCAGTCAAGCAACATAGCTGTAGAGTACTCAATTGTGAGGGGTAGGAGGTAAGGGAGGGTAAGAAGAGCTAATAACTATTAGGTAGAAGATAGGGAAGATGAGTTGAAGAGACATTTTAGCAGACTAGAATAATGGATCCTTTTCTCCCTCTGCAAATACCAAGTACTATTGAACTTACTTACCTAAACATTCTCTGTGGTTTCAAACTGAAGAACAGCATGTTGTCATGAAAGTCCAACTAATTGAACCAAAATACAGAGTTACCAAGAGATTACTTGGACTCAAACCTTGGACTTTTTTTCACATTACACACAAAAGTCAAGGTGGCATTAATGCAAATTAGTGACACAAAAAAATTCTCAATAAATTTCCATAAAATTGCTATTTTTAAGTATCATCATTTGTACTTCTGTTCTCAAAAGACAATTATACATGACTCTTCTTAATTGTAAATGATATTCCAATATGTCATGCACATAAAATATTAATTACAAAAAATAATTCAAGATCTTGACTATAAGGATATAATTACACAATTGAATAATATTATATGATAGTATTAGAGTGGTCAAGACCATTTTTATGGTCTCTTCCAAATAATTCCAGAGACAAATTACAAAAATTTTAGTTATCTGTAACATTTTTACATGGGATAATTATACATGTATGTTGAAATATTTTACATTAAACTGCATGTTTTTTTTTTTTTTTTTTTTACTGTTTGCTGTTTTATCTGTTCTTGGTTTTTAAAAATTCTACAGAATGTCTTGATACCCCTCATGTAATTTGGTAATGAGCTTCCAGAACATTACTGTTGAATGGTAGATTCCATAGATGGCAACATCAATAATTTCTTTGTATTAGTTCATGGGTATGGTATGCTCAGCACCTAATATTCTAAAATCCCAGTATGCTGAAGGCATTCATTTAGCATAGAAGACATCGAACAGGAAGATAAATTACAGTTAAAGAATCACCTTAATATTGTTTCTAAGGCTGAAAGTAGTCCTTTCACTCATTATTTCATTTCCCCCTCCTCCTTTACAATTAGTTTTACACAGACTGTGCTTTTAGCCTAGCAGGTGTTTCATTTTCAAGAGAAGTAATGCCTGGAGATGAGAAAAGTTCCTCCCTAGAGTGTATTTGAGTCTCCAAAATAGGTAAAGTGCATTTAAGTTTTTATATACTATGTCAAAAATAGATGCACATTTCCCTCATTTAAAGTATGTTAAAGTTTTCCAAACATGTTTTTTTTTTTTTTTTTTTTTAATTCATTTAAAGCTGTATTATGTTAGGTGGGCTGTTGGTGCTTTGAATTAATGTGCAAGCTGTTAATCTCTGTAGACCTGGATTTAAAATTAGACAAAGCAATAATTAGTTTGGCACCATCATTTCACTACCCAGAGGGTAATAATGTAGGTCATAAAATACTACCGCCTGGCACAAGTTTTTTTGTACAAAACAAGGATCTGGTATTAGGGGGTGTGAAAATTTAAAAAGAGAGAGAGAGAGAGAGAGAGAGAGAGAGAGAGAGAGAGAGAGAGAGAGATTGTCACTGGGAAGTACAATAGCTTTGTTTTTTGATGTGTTCCACCCTTATGAAAGAAACCCATTATAAGACATTCTTATAAGGTTTTCCTAGCAGAAGGTAATTCTTTTCCCTGCTAAGTAATAATAATAATAAAATCATCACAGCTTCTATTTAGTAGTGTCCTTTCTCAAATATTTTTCACGCAGAAATACCAAATCCACAGAATTAAGATTATAATTTGTGTTGCACTGTTTATTGAAGTTATTTTCTTCATCAGTCTGCCTTTTTAGAAAATTACAAGAACAATGCATTGTAAACATTTTTAAACATATGAAAGCATGGTATTGAAGTAAGTGCTTACAATATGTATCTTGATTTGTTTTCATGGCAAATGACTACTGGCAACATCAATAATTCAAGAACAGAAACAATGAAAATACAGAAGAATTGCATTTGGATACCTCTTGCTGTCAATCATCTTTGCCAGACTCCTATATGATCATCATGAAAATTAGGAAGCCATCAGGTCTAAGGACTTGCCTTAAGTGTTAGTAATAGTTGCCTATTCATCCTACTATTCAACTTCTCCTGAGGCTTTGATATAAGTCAGTCTTAGGTATGATAATATAGCTTACATTTCCAACTATGGAAAACCATTTTTAAAAATTACATTGGAGGTATATATATATATATATATATATATATATATATATCAATGTGGATACACATATGCATATGGAATGTATGGCATATTTAATGTTATGGATGAATATATTCATAAATCATTTAAGTTAAGCTTTTCATGTGATGTGAACCACTGATACAAACTTGCTAATGATAATTATAGAACTGATGCTGATTTAGTCATTTCAAAAAAGCCATGGAGGCATAATTAGTGTCTGAATGGCCTCAATATTGCATTATTAGGAGGCTAGGGTGAAACTTGAAATGAGAACATCAAGGCTGATAAGAGAAAAGAAAACATGAAATACATACATAATTCATTCTGAGACATTATAAAGGTTTATAACCAGAAACAATAATTTGCAGAAAGCATCTCATGTACTGTAGCCAACTGCAATCATTTGGTCAACCTGTTAAAGATCAAATAGTATATTCTTAGCTATTCTCAGTGGTATCTTTGTAATAAAGTAGTAGCAAACAGACATTGTTTGCTTCTGGTCACTTTTAAAGAATGTTCAGTTTATCAGGAGGGACTTTAATCTTAGCCTTAATGGAGTACAAGAAGAGCACTGTCCCTGCAATTCTGTCCTTAAGGCCACAAGCCATGTACATTTTTACATTCAGAAGGCAAAAATAAAATTCACCTTCTCAGAACAATAAAAACTGCTTTTTCAAAGAACCATTTTCATGATCTTTTCTTTCTAGCCTTCTTCCCTTTTTCTTTCTTTCCATTTTCTACTCTCCCTTTTTCTTCTTTTGCCCTACCTCTCTCAGATAAAACATCTCTCTCACCATACTTTTCAGTCATCACCACTAGTGAAGACATGCAGAATCTATGCAGAATCCTTCGATATGGACCCCTGCCAACCCAACCATTATCCAGTGACCTGGCTTGCTGTTGACTAGAATATTATCACTCAAATGGCTACTTTTTTGGAACTCTGGTCTACAGAAACCAAGAGATATGAATGGCAAAACACTCTCTCTCTCTCTCTCTCTCTCTTTCTCTCTCTCTCTCTCTCACACACACACACACACACACACACACACACACACAATGGAACAAAAGTCCCAAAACAAAAACATGGTATGCACAGAAATATACAATAACCTTAATCATCATTTCTGATGAGCATAGATGCACATCCATGAAACAGTATGTCTTTGCATACAAACTGCCAGATATTTATTTCTTTAATTCTAATCTAATAATTAGAATTCCTATGTGCTATTGTCATGATTCCTACACCCATAATTCCGATATTCCAGTTATGCTTGTTGTTGAAACCACAGTATAATTTTTTGTTTGTTTGTTTTGATCAGTCATTTTTTTTTTTTCAGTTATATCTAAGTCTTTGTGATCTGTCTGACATTTTCTTCGCAAAGATACTGGAATGGTTTGCCACTTTCTTTAGCAGCTCATTTTACAAATGAGAAAACGGAGGCAAATAAGGCTAAGTGACTTGGCTGGGGTCACACAACTGCTAAGTATCTGAGGCCAGATTTGAATTCAGGAAGATTAATTTTCCTTACTTCAGCCCTAACACTCTATACCCTGTACCACCTAACTGCCCATAATTTCCTTTATTGACAAATACTGTAGCAAATGGGTACATTAGTAATCAAGTAATATTTGGTGAATTAAATTCTGCATAGGTGAGATTGTTATTCTGTTCAAAACTTTTCAAAAGATGTTTGTTGCTTACAAGTAAAATTGAAACTCCTTCATATTTAAAAAAATTCTAAATTCTGGCACCACTCTCACCTTTCTAGATTGATCATATACTTCTCTAAGCCTTCTTCTGCATCTCACACTTTCCTGCCTTTGTTTCTTTGTTGATAGTCATAGATGTGCATGGGTTAGCTGGCACAGTGGCACATTTGTCCTACACTCAAAATAAAAGCCTACATTCACACCTTTTTCCTAAGCCTGGAATACCTTTGGCTCTACACACATATATTAAAAAATTCTTATCTTTTGAAGTTCCACTTAAATATTTCCTCTTGCATTAAGGCTTCCTTCATTCCTCAACCCTATCTTTCCCTTATATATGATATAGCACTTTCTTTTCTTTTTTTTATTATGTCTACTTATCTATTTGTAATTTGTAAATATATAATATTGCCTACTAGATACCAAATTCCACTATGGCAGAAGTTAAATCATCCTTGAATATTTTCCCCTATATCATCACAATGAAATATGTTAGGTATTAATAAATGTTTGTTGAATTAAAATCAATTGAATTGAATTATGAATAACTGCCACTGTATTTTTCATGATATCTATAATAGTTGGCAAGTAACAAAAATAATTCTTACTTATTCACTAACTCATTTTCATATTTTTCATTTATTTAATTTTTAATAATAATAAATTTTAGTTATGTGAAAATATGGAGATGCAATATGGTATGTATTGGATAGGTGGCCTCAACCTCATTAAGATTTGGGTTCAATTCTCTTCTCTGATAATACTGATTTTGTGACCCTGAGCACATCATCTAACATCAGTGTTCTTGGAAACTCTCTGAGTATATAATTTATAGAGAAGTTAAAGAAGTAGATGGAGTTTCTCCACTTGAGAGTTCCCTATCAGAGTGATATAATAACATCATTTCAATAGCTTTTGGAAGCTTGCAAAGCATTTTAGATAAATGATCTCATTTGATGTCAGTCAGTCTAATAGAAATGAATTAGTTAAATTAACCTATTTAGAATCAGCTACAACAAATAAGTAGCTACCAGGATTTTTCATTTTCAGATTTTTTGCTTTAATACCATGCTCATATCATCTTAGAATAAAACAGAGACCTACGAGAAAGAGCCACACACACATACACACAAAAGATAGAAGTGCTTGCCCAAGGTTTCAGAAGAAGACCAATAACTCACAAGTGAGTCATTGAATTTCCTTAGGCTTCACTTTTCCCTTGAGCAAGTAGTAAAGATTATTCTTAGCCTTCCCCATCTATTTGACAATAGAGAGAGAATTGAATTTGAGATCAGGAGAACTGGATTTGAATCCCTTCATTGCTGTTTACAACTATTAATATTATCCTTATGGGTTTGGACTAATTTCTCACTTCTAGTTCTCACTTTCCTTATCTAGAGAATAAGGAGCTTAACTAGATTTTTTCCTAAGGCTTCTTCTGACTATACACACATTGAAAATATCATGATTACATTTTTTTTTAAATTAATGTACCAATTGCTTATAATTTAATTCAATAAATGTTTCCTGTTTCAAATGAAAGGAATGTCATTTTAGATATGAGCATGGCCCTAGAATACGGAAATCTCCATAATTTCATCATTGTTTTCAAGGTTGATTAGATCTTTATTGGTGCTACAATTTAAGCATTACACTGAGATTCTGGATTGTCTAAAAACAATAAAAGAAGGAAAGAAAATAGAGAACTAGAAAATCAGTTTTTAAAAAAAGATATAAGGAATTGAGGTTAGTTCATCCTGAGAAGAGAAAGCTAAAAGAGGATAATTAAAATTGTAGCTATAGAAATCAGCACTTTTTCTCACTTTCTTTAAGGACAAAATAAGAGATAATGGAATAGGACTTCAGCAGAAAGGATTTGGATTTTATCTGCAGTGACTTTGGACAACTGAGAATGTGTTACCTTGGTGAGTTCTTGAATCTGGAAAATTTTTTAAAATAGGTTTGACCTCTATGGTATCTTAATGTACAGATCTTAAATCTTTAATCTTCGATGTGTAAAATGTCAAATAATTTTGTGGTGAGAATAGGAAGGAAAATAATAGGTCTTTCCACTTCAATGGGATTACTTCACTATTTCCTTTTTTTCTCCTTGACCATCCTTTATTTTTCTCCTTTACTGAAATATTAGTCATTTATTTATTAAATGAAATACTTAAATCATTGAACAACTGAAAAATTAAGAAGTTTCTTATTTTAAGAAATATTTAGAAGTAATGTTATAAAACTATTATTTTAAAAATAATTCCCTCTGACCCTAAGCAAATGATCAACAGATATCAATAGAATTTGGTTGCTATAATCACAGTTGTCCATTTCTCCCATTTCTTAGCTTGTCTTTCATTTTCCTAAATTTGTTAAGGATTTTTTTTTTTTCCTGAGGCAATTGGGATTAAGTGACTTGCCTAGGGTCATACACAAGGAATACAATTTTACAATTAGTTATATTTCTATAAAATTCCCTGAAATTAGTTGATATCTTAACAGATGATGTAACAGAGAATAATATAGTTGTGAGCTGTCTTAAAAGTAAAATTTCTCTGAAAACATAAAAATCCACTATTCTCCCTGCCACCACAACTTCCCCTCACACACACCCTACCTCCCCAAAAAAAGGGAAAGGTAAATGACAGCTAGAGTTATGGCCTGGAAGAAGCCATTAGAAAAATATCTCACTACCATTGAACAAAAGTTCACAACAATTCTAGCAAATAGACACCTATTAATTGCCCACAGAACTTTGCTTCACTAGCAATTCAGCACCTTTAGAACAGAAAGGTCAGGAATTTCTGAAGAATACAATCTCACACAACAGACTATGTGCTCAAGAGCAGTGGCCAACCCAACAGTGAATGCTTTCATTGTACTTCAACTTTCGCCTGAATCTCTGGATTTTCTTAAGAACTTCAACATCTTCACATGGAGTATTATTATGATATTCTTTAATAGTAGGCTTTCGGGATCAGCCTTACTGTGGCTGAACCATAATAGAACACCCCAATCATTATAGTACAGTCAAGTCTAAAATTGTGGTGAAGGAGAGAAATCATTTTGACCATGTGCATTAGAATAGTTCTGCAGCTTTATGCCTCTGCCTATCTTACTGAATTTCTCTCCAGTGTTTATTGCTGGGAATTTGCTCAATAGTTTTCAGACTTGTTATGATGACCATTCAGGCAAAATTTCCCATCCTAATTAGATTTGAAATTATTCATTCATGCTAGAAAACTGCATTGAAAAGATTGAAATAGTGTCTGTTGTTTATTATTCTGCTAAATCTGATGCAAAGAATTTGACATTTTTGATCATTGCAAGACATCTAACCTTATTTTCTTTTTATTTATTTATTTATTTAATAGCCTTTTATTTACAGGTTATATGCATGGGTAACTTTACAGCATTAACAATTGCCAAACCTCTTGTTCCAATTTTTCACCTCTAACCCCCCCCTCCCCTAGATGGCAGGATGACCAGTAGTTGTTAAATATATTAAAATATAAATTAGATACACAATAAGTATACATGACCAAACCATTATTTTGCTGTACAAAAAGAATCAGACTCCGAAATATTGTACAATTGGCTTGTGAAGGAAATCAAAAATGCAGGTGGGCATAAATATAGGGATTGGGATTTCAATGTAATGGTTTTTAGTCATCACCCAGAGTTCTTTCTCTGGGCATAGCTGGTTCAGTTCATTACTGCTCCATTGGAAATGATTTGGTTGATCTCGTTGCTGAGGATGGCCAGGTCCATCAGAACTGGTCATCATATAGTATTGTTGTTGAAGTATATAATGATCTCCTGGTCCTGCTCATTTCACTCAGCATCAGTTCATGTAAGTCTCTCCAGGCCTTTCTGAAATCATCCTGTTGGTCATTTCTTACAGAACAATAATATTCCATAATATTCATATACCACAATTTATTCAGCCATTCTCCAAGTGATGGGCATCCATTCAGTTTCCAGTTTCTAGCCACTACAAAAAGGGCTGCCACAAACATTTGTGCACATACAGGTCCCTTTCCCTTCTTTCTGATCTCTTTGGGATATAAGCCCAGTAGTAACACTGCTGGATCAAAGGGTATGCACAGTTTGATAACTTTTTGAGCATAGTTCCAAACTACTCTCCAGAATGCTAACCTTATTTTCTAACATAAAAACATGAACCCCAAATATTTTTCCATGCTCTTTATTCTTGGGTTAAAAATTAAAAGAAATATTATATTCAAATTTTTGTCTAATTTTTTTTTTTGTTTGGCAATACTTCAGGATTATGTGTATCATGGGGAATCCAGAGTCTATTGATAGAGTTAATGTTTTCCTCCTAAATTCATTTATTAATTCAGCAAACAATTCTTTATATTATGTAAAAAACACTGTTCTAATTGTTGGTTCAGATACAAAGACTAATAAAACACTGTTCATCCCTTCAAGAAGTTTAAAATAAAATAAATAATGATATGCATCCAAATAAAACAACAAAAATTAGAATCTTATATGAGTTAATAAAGTGAATAAAAATGCTATGAGATCTAGAAGAGGAAGAGATAATTTCTAGTTATGGAAATCAGAGAATGGACATACTAAAGACTGTATTTGAGTTGTGTCTTGGAAAGATAAGTAGGGTGATAATAAGCAGAAGACATTATAGACATAGAGTGACTGGAAGTCAAGATGTGAGGATTAAAGAATATGGAATATTTTCATGAATTTCAAATATAGTAGTCTAGTATCATTGTATGTAAGTAATAGAGGTGTGAGGTAAAGTTGAGAAGACAAGTTAGAATCAGATTATTACTATCCAATAATATCAGAATCAAAATCCAGAGGTCCCACCCAATAAAAAATGCTTCAAGCAACTCAAAAGAAGCTGTTCAAGTACTAAGGAGTATAGTCAGGATCATGCAAGATATGCCAACTAAATTTAAAAATGAGAAAAGATTTTGGAATAATATTGAAAGGAAAAAATAATATAGGGTTACAAGCAAGAGTAATATTCTACAAATGTGAGAACAACTCTTTGAGAAATTGACATTTAGTGTAATTAAATACTTTCAAATATTTCTAGTGGAGACAGACCAAAGTTGAGTAGGAACTTTACACAAGCAAACACAAGAAAAAAAATCCAGAAATATAGGTTTACTTAAATATTTAGAAGAGAGAGCTAAAGAGATATTTATTCATCCTCTCTCTAAACAGAGAGCTAGATAGACAGAGATAAAAATATAGATATACATTAACTCCCACCCTCCTCTCTTTCTCTCAAATTGCCAATAAATTGGGAGGTGGATACACAAGTTGTGACATTAATATAAAGTAATATTATTGCACCATGACTAGAGAAATGATTGCAGAAAATCTTGGGTGTATAAACTAATGGCAAATGAAGTGAGCATAACCAGGAGAATATTTTATATAGAGACAATACTATAAAGAAAAATTACAAGCTATAAAGGCATACATTCTTAGATAGGGCCACTGTCTGTTTTCATTTTGCTTTACCATGATTATTTGTTTTAAGGCAATTGCAGAAGGTTGGCAATAATTTTTGAGAGCTATTAAAACATTTTTTTTTAATGTAAAGAAGAGAACAGAAGGAATAACTAAAGGAAGCATTGACATGCAGGATAGTTTTGAAAGTAAGGTGTGGAATTTATTATCTACTTTAACAAAAAACAGGTAATATGAAATGAACATTCACTTTCACATGCAATCTTATTTTGTTATGCTGTGCATATGGAAATATTATTTTTTAGTGTTTAAGTTTTAAATAAATAATTAAACAAAAAGAATAACTTGAATGTCTTTATCTAAGATTCTGATACATTATTCAGTGGCAAAAACTTCAGAATCAGAAGACTTAGATTTGAATCTTTGCCTTTCTACTTAGCATTTTTTTATGAATTTGGACAAATACTTAAACTTCTGCTCTTAGTTTTCTCATTTGAAAATTTCAATG
The DNA here is from genome assembly GCF_902635505.1 of Sarcophilus harrisii. NCBI lineage: Eukaryota > Metazoa > Chordata > Mammalia > Dasyuromorphia > Dasyuridae > Sarcophilus > Sarcophilus harrisii. Next base: position 411,002,727 of record NC_045428.1, on the reverse strand, counting down.
GTTATAATAGATGATTTCCACCTCCACTCTTATTCAGTTTTCAGTCTTGTCTAACTCTTCATGTCCTCATTTGGGGTTTTCTTGGCAGAGATACTGAAGCAGTTTGTCATTTCCTATTTCAGCTCATTGTATAGATGAGGAACTGAGACAAACAGAGTTAAATGTTTTGCTCAGGGTCTCATAACTACTGATTTGAGGGCTGATTTGAACTCAGGAAGATGAGTATTCTTAATTCCACATGTATGACTTTATCTCATGTACCACTTAGCTGCCCCAAAAATCTATGACTCCATGATTTATTACATGTGATTTATGTAAATCATATTAATAAGAAGTTGTATAGTGAATAGAATGTCAGTCTCTAAGTCAGAAGACCTGGATTCAAGTTCTACCTCTGGTATTTAGTAGCTCTGTGATCTTCAGCAAGTCATATAATCTCTTAGTGACCCAAGAAATTGTCTGAGACTAGAACTGGTAGAACAGATAAAGAATTGCTTTGGTAGATGGAATGACTTTTATTGGTGGAAAGGATCTTTTCCTCAGTAGTTTACTAGACTAATAAAAACCTAGATCTGAGTCAAAAGGAAAAACAACAGTAATAATAATCTAGAATATTTTCTTGGCCTCCCGCTCTCTAAAACTGTAAGAAAAAGTAGCATTAGTTAATAGAAGTTAAGTAATAATTTGTTCCAGAATTTTTCAAGACTCAAAACCAGACTAATCAGGCTATACTGACTCTTTTGTCTCCATTGTTTGACTCTTTGAAAAGTGGAAAATATTTGCATTTCTCAAATCCTTTGATACTATTCTTGTTTTGTTTTTACAATCTTTCAAAGGTCTCTCATAATGGTTCAACAATGATACCTGCCTGTTTTTTCTGAAACTTAGGACATAGTTTATCTGAGTCTTGTGATTTCAGCTCATTAAGGGCAGCTAGTTGGTTCTCTTCTCTCTTCTTATTTATCTTAGATATCAACTTCCTATTAATTATTTTCATTCTGTCCTTCCAATCACAAGATCATTTTCTTTGACTGAGAAAATAAAGAACTGAATCAGACTACCTTCTCATTGCCATCAGTTATCATCCTGAAGTAGCAATTATGTTTGATTTGGGCTTTGGATACTTTAGGAGAAAACACCCTTAATCAGGGAGAAATTTTAGAATAACTAAACTTAGTGAGTTGCCTAAAGCACTTAAAAGTTAAATTATTTGTCTGGGATAATTTAGCAAGTATATGTAGAAGTAGGATCTTATAACTTTTTTTCTGCTCCTCCTCAACTCTAATATAGCTTTTTAAAAGAACATCTTTTGAGTTGTTTTTAGCTTATTTCCAGTTAAATCATTCTGATATAGATAGTTCTAATAGTCTTGACATTTTTATTACTGAACCCTTTTGTGACTTTGAATTCATGTTCTCTTACCTGTTCTTGGTTTCAATTTTTACAAGGGTGTAGAGGGCTGGAACTCTGAAAGGGTGTATTTGAATCTAAGACAGCAGAGCACTTAAGACTAATTACCTACTTAAGATGTGATAATGATTCTAAAAACATATGGTGATGTAATGGCTTTCCTCAGGATTGGTGCTTACTCAATGTGTTATGATGAGGTAATCAGAGGCAAGAATTGGAGAGCTGAGGGAAAGGGTCAGAGCCTCTCTGCCACAGCACACTGAGGAGAGAGGACTGACTTCAGGCTCCAGACTCTGGGAATCCAGCAATCATCTTTGGCAAGCTTCCCTGCCTCTTTTACTTCTCCTTCTAAAGACCAAGGACTTTGACTGATCCTGACTCTGATTGATGCTGAGGCCTTCCAGAGAGCTAGCCTAGACATTATACAAGGGTCTTTTTGAAATCTACAATTGGTCTGTGAGTTTCCCTGCATCTGTATCATTGGTTTTAGAAATTTTCTTCACTTCATCATTAGAACAGATTCTCTTTGTGTCTTCAGAATTTCACTGAGAATTTCCTATCTCTCTTAATCTTCTTCTATAGTAATTTAGTCTATAGGGTTCTTTTTAAATGCTTTGAAGTCTAGGCTTTCTATATCTGGAGGTTTGTGATACATAGATCCTGTATTTCCTTTATATCTCTGTCACATTTTAAGATGAATTTGTAACTTGCCTCTAAATTTCCCAACATTTCCACTCCAGCAACATGTTCCTACCTGCTAAATGAGAATCAAATGCAGAATATAATTTCCTATTGTTGTTTAGGTATTAAAGAATGAATTGATCAAGAGCAAGTCAATATATTGTCATCTCTGCTTCATACAGTACACACACACACACACACACACACACACACACACATATACACACTCATTCTGAATGCTTGCCCAGAGGAACAGAATTTTCTGCTCCATCATTATTGTCTTATGATTCTGTTACAAGTCAATCTGTCAACCATAATTTAAGTATTTGCTGTGTGCCAGGCATTGTACTAAGCAGTGGGGATATAAAGAAGAACGAAATAAGCCCCAATCCTTAAGGAGCTCATACTCTAATGGGAGAGACAATATGTAAGTATTGAGGCACATGAAAAATAGATAGAGTAAATGAAGGTAATGAAAGTAAATGGTAACAACAGCTAAGGAATCAGGCATGATATCCTACAGAAGGTGTTGAAGGAAGCCAAGAGAACCAAGAAACAGAAAGGGGTAGAGAATTCCAGATATGGGGAAGAGTCAGTTCAGAGGCACAGAGAAAGAATATCAAAGGTTATGTCTGAGAGATGTGTTGAGAGCAGTAAGATATAAAAAGGCTGGAAACGTAGAAAAGAGTCAAGTTATGATGAATTTTAAAGGGCATATAAAGGATTTTATATTTGATCGCAGAGGTAAGTTAATGAGAATCACTGAGCAGGAGTGACGTGGTCAGAAAAAAAAAAGTGCATCAGCAGCTAAGTGGAAAATGGATTGGAGTGACCAAACCAGTTAGAAAGCTATTGTGATAGCCTAGAAGTAGGGGCAACAAGAGCTTGAACTACAGATATGATTATGAGTGAAGAGAAGTGTACATAAAAGTATGTCCTCACTATTCATAGATATAACTTTCCCAGTTTCAAGCATTCTTCTGTTTTTATAAATTGACTTATTTTCATTTTTGCATTGGTAACTACATATATTCATAAGTATTCTCTCTTAGAGACCTAGCAAAGAAAAAAATGAGTGTCATGATGCTATCAAGTTTGTGGAGCAGCTGGTATATCCCTAGGTTCTTCACTGGTCTTGTTCACCTTACCATTATAAAGAGTTCCCATGTATTCAATGAATATTTTTATCATTTTCCTTTAAAAATGAAAATTTCTGGGGCCACTAGGTGGTGGAGTCGATAGAGCACCTGAAGTCAGGAGGACCTGAGCTCAAGTCACTTAAGCCCAACTGCCTCAGCAAAAACAAACAAACAAACAAAAAACTGATATTTTGTGTTGTAATTATGTCCATAGTATAAGTCCATTGGGCTCTATGCCCAAGTATGCCAAGTCAGTGATGTGTCTTAATGAGAAAATAAAGGTATTAAATTAACTTCATGTTGTAATATCTGCAGCCATTGTTGACCTACTACAACTAGACATTGAAGCAACTACACTAGACATCAAAGTTGTCAGTCATTCATTGATCACAGCCTTAAGGTTCAGTTATTTTGTGTACTGAATTTTATGGGTTCTTTCATAACTACTGTGTTTTGAAAAATGCATATTATTAAAATTAATGTGTTATAAAGAATTGTATGAAGAAAAGTATATTTTCAGTTATCTCTAGCAAAAGATTACAGTTTTTGGTGGTTATGGGAACTATTCCTTTATTTTTCCCTTCTAATGTGCTCTATTACTATATATGGTAGCACCATTCTCCCAGTTACTCAGGCTCATCATCTAAATAACATCTTCAGTTCTTCATTCTTACTTATTGTATCCAATTCATCACCAAATATCCTTTTTACTTTCACAGTATCAATAGTACAGTCAATCCTCATGTAAATGTTGATACAACTCTGTGTAGCTAAAGTGGAGCAAATAGCTCTGTGTAGCTAAAGTGAGATGGACTAAATTGAAGAACTAGAATATTCTTTGTTATTTTGTGTTTATGGCATATTCTGATGATAAAGATGATAATCTTCTCTCTCTGACTCCATTGATTTTTGTGAAAATGCTTTTCATCTTTGGTTTCTGGATTTTGTCCCCTAAGCACATCTTAATATTTTCTACCATCTCCTTTCTAATCTATTGTCCCCATATACTATTTCTTTTGAAGGATTATATATATATATATATGTGTATATATATATATATATATTTCAAAATCATGTTCTTTTTTTTTAATACCTTTTATTTACAAGTTATATGTATGGATAACTTTACAGCATTGACAACTGCCAAACCTCTTGTTCTAATTTTTCCCCTCCTTCCCTCCACCCCCTCCCCCAGATGGCAGGATGACCATTAAATATATTAAAATATAAATTAGATACACAGTAAGTATACATGGTCAATCCATTATTTTGCTGTACAAAAAGAATCGGACTCTGAAATATTGTACAATTAGTCTGTGAAGGAAATCCAAAATGCAGGTGGGCAAAAAATATAGGGATTGGGAATTCAATGTAATGGTTTTTAGTCATCTCCCAGAATTATTTCGCTGGGCATAGCAGGTTCAGTTCATTACTGATCCATTGGAACTGATTTGGTTCATTTCATTGCTGAGGATGGCCAGGTCCATCAGAATTGGTCATCATATAGTATTATTGTTGAAGTATATAATAATCTCCTGGCCCTGCTCGTTTCACTCAGCATCAGTTCATGTAAGTCTCTCCAGGCCTTTCTAAAATCATCCAGTTGGTCATTTCAAAATCATGTTCTAATCATGAATCTTAGTCAATAGTCAATAAACATTTGTGAAGTACGTACTATGTGCTAAGGACTGTGTTAATTACTGGAGATACAAAAAGATACAAAAGACAGCCTTTGTACTCAAGGAGTTTGAGAAACAAAACACACAAAGGAAGCTGAAAGGCAGGGGGAGGAGAGTATAAAGGTAGAGGAGGAAAGGGGGTACCAAAAAATTTCTATATCCAGATGGAAAAATGAGGCACCTGCTCTGGGACTATTTCTTAAATTGAGGATCTGGGAAGGTCTTATCCCAACAAATCTCAATCTTATGAGTGAAGTTGTTTGCCTTCTTCAAGTCAATTCAAGTTATCAAGTTTATGATCACTTATTAATTGACTAGAAACTATGGTAAATATGACAAATAAAAAATAAAAAAGAAGACATAACACTATTACTCATACACCCTGACTTATTCACTTCACCCTAGTTTGTACTGACAAAGATATCTTAAACAAAATGTAGGCATAGCACATGTCTAAGACATTTTAAAAAAGAGTTTAATTGAGTAATTGAGTCCTCTGGAACATGAAGTAGTTTGTGGGAGTGATGATCAAGTATTTATTTTTCTCTCTGAATTGTGCTGCTAGCACAACTCACACAACTAGATGTCTTTCTTTAGTATCCAGGTCATGACTTATCTTTCTGGTGGTAGGAATGTTCTTCAAGAAGATTCAAGGATTTCAGATCTTTTGAACTTACAAGATAAGACATCAGTGTTGGCAGCATAATCTCTCAGGATTACTGTTCACTTACATTTGCCAGGAACACACACACACACACACACACACACACACACACACACACCAGAACAGAAGTAGCCTGAAATTCAATCTTAGGCTCATATAGGTAAACATATATTAACACTGATTTATCAATCAATAAATATTTATTAAGTGCCTACTATGTGACAGGTACTGTGCTAGGTAGGGATAATACAAAAAGGGTCAAAAAGACAGTTCCTGACCTCAGTGAACTCCACTCTAATGACATGTGAATACCTCTATAGTTGTAACTAGGGAGAATAAGAGAAATGATTTTTCTCTGTCTCCATTGAAGATATCAAGGGAGAGCTGGTAAAACCTCAAGTTATATCTAAAAAGAGTGTAAGGAAAAGAGAGATAAAGATATTATTCTTTCCTTTTAAAATCTAGTGGGTGAATGGTTCTGCTGTGCTTAGAAACCAGTCAACTTTGACACAGCTTCTTGTCCCAAGGAATAAGGGATCAACTGAGAAACACAAGATCAAACATGTCCTTTAGTAAGGGTCTCAGAACAGAGTCCAACAGAAATCTCTAGGAGGTAGATCCATCCTTATTTATCTTCCATGGGGTGCTCCTTGTTATACTGGAAAATAGTCATTATATCTAAGACAGAGAGAACAAGAGATATCAGTTTATAATAGGTAAAACATATAGCATTTCACTTTCCTTATCTCATTTGACAAACTGCAACTCTATGAGATTATCACTATCTTTTGCAGTGAGGAATAGTAAATAACATTTATTTAGTTCTTGAAAGTTTGCAAAGTTAATCACATTCATTTGCTCATTTAAGCAGCACACTAACCCTAAGAATCAGGCATAGCTGGTGTTATTATCCCCATTTTAAAGATGCAGACTTGCTAATAATCACTTTGCTTATAACTGTAAGAAGCAAGATTTGAACCTCTAGCCATTTTTTCTCCAAGTTACTTTTACTAAACTGCTCCCTCCAGAGATAAGGAGAAAGAATAGAAGAGTAAATGCAAGAATGATGAATTAATGTTAGAATGGAATTTAGGAAAAGAGGAATGATGCTCAGGCAAGCTCACCTAGGTCAGGAACTAAGTTAGGGGCAATGCACATGCTGGAATGACACATTTTGACTATAAACACAAGGCCTAGCCCACAAACTATTTACTTTCTTGTTGACCTGTTTTCTTTGTTCTATTTGAGCTTGTAAATGAGGGTGGGAGAAGTCACATATTTAGGCAAAAATTATGATATAACCTGTCTAAAAAAAAAAAAATGACTTAACAAGACTTGTGAAGATGAATAAGCTCACAAATATAAAGTCCTTTGAGTTTCTAAGAAGACAGGCACACTATAAATATAAGGTGTTATTGCTATTATATTAAGTACATTAGCTTAATCGATTGTGTAACTGGTGAGAAATGTGAGTTAGAGAATCTGTCTCACAATGAGGATTGCATTATGCAGTGTGTATAAATATCTACATATAATGCTGCATTAATGGAATTTCTCATATTTGATTTCTTTCTTTTGAAACTAATGGGAGAGGAAAAATCCTATATGCTTGTAAGTGCCTACTTCCAAAATAAAATTGTAGAATGATACCAAAGCTATGCATTATTAATTATTGAACAGCAAAACTAAAAATCATAGCTATGTAGCTTTCAAAAAAAATGTCCAAGTGGTGTTTATGTGACTAATTTCTGCTGAAGTCTCCCTGTAATTGAACAGCTAGAAAATGTCCCTGGTTCTCTTTCCCAGTTACTTCATTGTCTTCACCTTTTCCATACCTTTCTTTCTTCTTCTTTTCATAGATCCCCTTTTCTTCTTTTCCCTTCTTCTTTTATGTTACCTCTCATTTCTTTTTCTTTCTTTTTTTGGAATTTAGTTTATGCTTAAATTGCCACTTTGTACCATCTATAAATAAAACATACATAGAGGAAAAAATAAATGAGTAACCTTTACCAACTGACCCCAAAGACATTTAACAAGGAACATGTAGCCTTGTCTCCTCTATACATGATGCACTAGTCCACTGCTCCTATTTGGACTCAAAGAGAAAAATTCAACAATAAAAATCAACAATAAAAACCAACAAAACTCTGTTTCCCATATCTTCCTAATCATAATATACTTAGCCATCTGAGTCACTATAGATACATAACCTAAGACTGTATAAAAACCTATAACAGCTGAATTGTGTACCTTCACTTTTGGTTGAGTAGTGTAGTGTACGTTTCTGTTTGCCCAGTCTTAAATAACAGCGTCAGGAAGTTCTCCTATTAATAAAACATTCTCATCATGGCAATGTCCTGTTTTTACTCAGGTGGAAGTACCAGAGATTTTTCCTTATCATTCATCCATAATGTGATTATATGATGGAGCTTTCTTGTTTTGCAACCTGGAGAAAAAAAAGTGTCAGGTTTGGGGTCTGAATAAGTATTTTCTTCTTTGTGTTCTTCTGTAGATGTTAACAGACATCATGAATGAAATACATGTTATAGCCCATTTTGATAGTTCTTGCCTCTAGAGAATCTTCATGTTGGGTTAAAAAAAAAAAAAAGAATCTTCACATTGGGTTTAAAAAAAAAGGTGGAACTTTTTTCAACATGCAGGTTATCTTTCAAAGCCTTGATATGTTTGGCATCTGTGTCCTTCTGAAATTTTCTTATTACCTTATGAATGGGCAACATGCCATACTAGCAGATGGGCATAAGGCATGCCAAAGAGCTAGGATGTGTATCATTTTGAGTATTAGCTTCCATAAGCCTGTGCACTTTTAAAGAGTTTTTAAATTTAGGTACCAACTAGGGAGCAGATCAGGCTATTTGGGGACCTGTCAAGATATTAGAAGATCTTATATATTGCTGAGTGGAAGGAACCCCAAAGGAGTGAAAAGCAAACTGTGCTCCCATTCCTGATGCTGTGGAGCTGTTCACCCTCTTTCCAATATCACCTAGAGTTTTAGTATTGAAGGCTAGAGAGTTCTCTTTGAAAACATCTAATAGTATACTATCCAGGAGATGTGTCAGAGAAGAGAAATAAATCATGTAGCAGCTCTCTCTTCTAGGCTTTTTAAAGCTCCTACTTCTCCTTGGAAAGTAGATAGCAAAACACTTAATAAAAACAACTCCAAAAAGCATTGAGGCTAAAAGAAATTGTTATTACCCTACTGCTAAAGCAAAGTTAATAACAAAATATATTTGACAAAATTAAATTGTTAAAAATTAACATCTGAATTTCTGATCAGGAAGAAGAGTAGCAAAAAATTCTTAGCCTAGTTCTAAATAGCTAAAGAGAAGAAGCTTGAGTGATTTTCTAATAAACTAGAGCCTCAAACTTGTTTTAGAGTCAAAAATTATTCAGATCTCTATTTTCCCAGATTTTTTCAACTTATTGTTTCTTAATAGCTTTCTATGTGATAGACTTCCAATTGATTACTTTTAGCTGTGGTCATCACGTATTCATTGCTTTCTAAATGCAGATTAATTGATTAATTGATTTGACTTGTGGTCAAATAAAATACCTTTTTTTAAAAAAAAGGAAAAATAAGTTTTACATAAAGAAAATTTCCCTCATTTCTCAGTTTATTGTTTTTTTAAGAATATAATTTAACTGATTTCAATTAAGTTGAATAAACATTTATTAAGTGTCTACTGTTTTCAGAGTACTCTGTTAGGCATCAAGGAATATGCAAAATTGAGACTAAATACTATACAGCTGTTATCTAGTAAGATGGCTACATATCTATAGATCACTGTAAAACATAATATGACATAAGTTCATCAAGGATGGGAAGAAACAATGTCATTTTAAATCTGAGAGAAACTTGCTCTCTGAGACTGGGTTTCCTAGGTGATGAGTATGCCAGGAAAAAAGTGTAGCTCAGTTTTTGATGTTTGAACCCAAACATTTTTGATAGTTAAAGGACCCAATTAGCTCAAGGCAAAGGCATTTACTAATAGAACACAGTAAAAGCAAAGCAAAGCAAAACAAATCAAAAAATTCATTCCCACAAACCTGGGACATACCATAGTTTCTCACAAATATATGAAGTCTCAATAGAAAGAATGGACATCCAAAGACTTAAAAGTGGAAAGGCATATACATAGGGAGCATGGCAAAAGGATGTACCAGAGTGGAATGACTATGAAACTGTAGTCCTACCGGGCTACTCACTTCCATAGATCTTGATCTCACAGACTCCACAAGATTCTATTTCTCTACTTGCTGCCATATCTTTCTCTCTTAAACTCTCGTAGATATATACTTCTTGGCCATAGTTATAATTGATTCCAGCTGCAGAATCAGCTGGCACTCTATCCTAGAATGATACAACCTTGAATGATTAGTCATAATCAGACCCCATGCCCTAGAACCAGCATAAGTCTCTGTTCTGGAGTCTGTCATCTTCGGAGTAGAATACCAATTCTAGCAACTTGGCTTTCTTCTTAAGATTCATGCAGCATATGTCTCCTAAGGGCAAGTGTTTCTACTGCAAAGTGCCATTGCCAATGGCAGGGGGGAAGAAAATAAAATCCTTCCCTTGTCTATCTTTCCCTCACTGCACTACTCAAGAATTGCAAGGAAAAGGGTAAAAAAAAATTCTTAAGAGGTATACTATTTTTTTCATCTGAGGCTATCTTGTAATCTTACTCTGAAATCCAAATGCTACCTAGTTTTCTTTCCTTAACATTACTTTCCTTCACCTACATCAACAAATGAAAAAAGGGCACTAGGAAAGATATATAGCCTTTATCAATGCTTGAAGGGGATGGATGCTTACATTCTCTAAAGTTTTATTATTTCATTAAAGTTTTGGAGGAATCAGTTATTGGGAATTTCTTGATCAACGTTCTCTATTACATCTTTATCAGCTGAAGAGGAATATATCTTTATACCACTTAGACTTTATACCACTTGGATATTACATAGAGGAAAAGAAAAATACAATAGAGAATCCTCACCAAAAATCCCTATCTGTAAGACACTTAGTGATATCATTAAAAACGGTTACTATTGTTGTTCATTTGCAAAGAAAAGCCCCCCCAAATACCAGTAAGAATAATAAATTTGACATATTATTTTCCACAATAAATTTGCTAATATTTATTTTTACTATTAACAATATATTATTAAACTAGCATTTATTTTCAATTAAATTCAATAAGCATTTCTAAGCACACACTATGCATAAGACATTATATTGATGGTAGAATAAAACAATACTTTGAAGTAGAGATTGCTCCTAAATTAAGTCCAAAGGAAACTAGGACTAGGAATGTCTTTCTATTTTCTATGCCTTTGCTGTGTTTCCATTTTCCTTATTGGTTTGTTTACAATGGTTTGTTTAAGTTTGTGTGTGTGTGTGTGTGTGTGTGTGTATGTGTGTTCTTTTGGAAAAGATAGAAACAGAGAAAGAAGATCAGACAGGAAATCAAAAAAAAAATGAAATTTTGTACACAACTAAATTCTAAGACAATTGACTATCACTGTTGAACTAAAAGTATAGAATCTAAATGATGATCATTAAAATTAAAATATTTCATGTATTCATTATGTTCTTCTGTTATAATTTCTGATGATATTTTTAGTAAAATACACTTATTAAGGGGGTGGAGCTAAGATGGCAGAGAAGATACACGCATCTTTCTAAGCTCTTCTTCTACTCTCACTACTAATTACCAAATTCAGTCTTAGAAAGAGTGCTTGACTGATAAAATCCACGAATATTGGGAGTACAACAAATTACCAGCTGAAGATAATCTGGATGATTGCCAGAAAAGGTTTGTCCTGATTTGTGGGAGCAGGCCACCATAGGCAGGGAGGTAGAACCAGAGGCTAGCACACTGAGCAGAGCAGGGTAGGGGTGGTTTCCATGGGTGGAAAATTTGCAGGGAGGACTCTACCATAGGTTGGCTGCTCTCCTTTAGCTGCAAAGCAATATATCAGCAGAGAAGTCACACAAACGCCAAAGGTCCCCCCCAAAAAAATGCCAGAATTTAACAGGATCTGGCTACATCACTCAGCATCGGAAGTGACTTAGCACAGGCCACAGCACAACCATGCAGCCCCATTCTAAAGCATCAGGCTTTGGCCCGGGGCAGTCTTACTTCTACATATCAGGGGGGCTCTGCCTAGGGTAATAGAACTTCGATAGCATCAGTGCAAGGCTCTTCCCAGAGCACTTCTGCAGCTGGGATACTCTTTGCATCCCTTTTGCAGGACAGGTACTCGCCATATATCTATTCCTATTCTGCAGAGGAAGCTGGTAACTTTCTTGCCCTGAAGGAAGACCCTAAGGACTTAAAAAAAAATGAGTGAAAAAGTCAACCATACTCTAACCATTGATAGCATCTATACAGAAAGAGAACAGGTTTCTAATTCTGAGGAGTCTAATAGCAAACTGTCTCCAGACAAAACCCCAAAGGGGCTGTAACCTGGTCCCTATCACACGAGGCTCTCCTAGAAGAAATTATAAAAGATCTCAAAAGAGAGCTAGAAGCAGAATGGGGAAAGGAAAGACAAGCTCTGTGAGAGAGAATGGAAAATGCATGTAATTCATTAAAAGAAAAACTTGATAAAGTGGAAAAAGAAAACAACTTTCTGAAATGTGAATTGGAAAAGGTAAAGAACTCCCAGGGAAAAAGAATTTGTGAACTGAAAAAGATAAAGAACTCCCAGGAAAGTAGTATTTGTGAATTGGAAAAAGAAAATAACTCAGTAAAAAAAATAGTGAAATGGAAAAAATTCCATAAAGCAAAACAACTCATTTAAAAACTCAACTGGACATATACAAAAAGAAGTTAAAAAAAAGCCAATGAAGAAAATAACTCATTAAAAATCAGAACTGAACAAATAGAAATGAATGATTCATTGAGATTCATTAAGAATCAGTTAAGCAAAACCAAAAAAAAAAAAAAAAAAAAAAAAAAAAAAAAAAAAAAAAAAAAAAAAAAAAAAAAAAAAAAAAAAAAAAAAAAAAAAAAAAAAAAAAAAAAAAAAAGAAAAAAAAAAGAAAAAAAAAGAAAAGAAAGAAAGAGAAAAAATACAAAAAAATGTTAAATAGCTACTTGGAAAAACAACAGACCTGGAAAATAGATCTAGGAGAGATAATCTGAGGATTATTGGACTTCCTGAAAGTTAAGATGAAAAAAAGAGCCTAAACACTCTTTTACAGGAAATCATCAAAGAGAACTGCCCAGATGTATCAGAAGGTAAAATAGGCATTGAAAGAATTCATCAAACATCTTCTGAAAGAGACCCTAAAATCAAAACCCCAAAGAATGTTGTGGCTAAATTTCAGAACTATCAGACTAAGGAAAAAATATTACAAGCAGCCAGAAAACAAAAACAAAAACAAAAACAAAAAACAAAAAAAGAACAACAACAACAACAACAACAAATTCAAACACCTAGGAGCCACAATAATGATCACTTATGATCTAGCTGCTTCCACATTCAAGGATTGAAGGGCCTGGAATCTGATATTCTGAAAGACAAAAGAACTTAGAATACAGACAAAAATAAATTTCACAGCTAAACTGAGCATTTTCTTCCAGGGAAGAAGATGGACATTTAATGAAACAGGTGAATTTCATTTGTTTCTAATGAAAAAACCAGAGCTAAACAAGAAATCTGACCTTCAAATATAGGACTCAAGAGAAGCAGAAAAAAGGTAAAAAAAACTCTTGAGAGGTGTATTTCTATTACAGACATACACAAAGAGTACATGTATAATTTAATTTTACTGCTATAATATAAAAAAAGGGAAGTAGAAGTGGAAAAGGGATAGTATCAGAAAAAGGGAAAAGGGAAGATAAAAAGAGGGAAACTACATCCCACAAAGAGGCAAAGGAAAACTATCATATCTGAGGGAATTTAGGGAGGGGGAGGAACATTGGATGAATCTTGCTCTCTTCAGATTTCGCTCAAAGAGAAAATAATTGACATATTTACTTTACAAAGAAACTTCTCTCATCTCATTAAAAAGTGGGAGAAAAAAAAGGAAAGGGAAAAGAATAATAAGAGAAAGGTATAAGAAAGGAGAAGGGACTCAATGGGGGTGGGAGGGATTCTAAAGAGGGAGAGCTGTGTGAGACAAATGGTGCCCATAAGTTTAAAATTAGGGGAGGGAGTTAAGGGGGGGGGGGAAGAAAAAGAAGCATAATCTGGGGATAATTAAATGGCAGGAAATACAGAATTAGTAATTTTAATCATAAATGTGAATGGGATGAACTCTCTCATAAATCAGAAGTGGATAGCAGACTGGATCAAAAGTCAGAAACCTCTACTATGTTGTTTACAGGAAACACATTTAAAGCAGGAGATACATACAGAGTAAAAGTAAAAGGCTGGAGCAGAATCTATTATGCTTTAGGTGAAATAAAAAAAGCAGGGGTAGCCATCCATATCTCAGATCAAGCAAAAGCAAAAATTGATCTAATTAAAAGAGATAATAAAGGAAACTATATCTTGCTAAAGGGTAGCATAGACAAAGAAGCAATATTGATACTAAAGCACCAAGTAATATGGCATCTAACTTCCTACAGTAGAAGTTAAGAGAGTTACAAGAAGAAATAGACAGCAAAACTATAATAGTTGGAGATCTTAACCTTGCACTGTCAGAATTAGATAAATCAAACCACAAAATTAATAAGAAAGAAGTTAAAGAGGTAAATAGAATATTAGAAAAGTTAGGCATGATAGATCTTTGGAGAAAACTGAATGGAGACAAAAAGGAATACACTTTCTTCTCAGCAGTTCATGGAACCTATACAAAAATTGACCATATATTAGGACATAAAGACCTCAAAATTAAATGTAGAAAGGCAGAAATCGTAGATGCATTCTTTTCAGATCACAGTGCAATAAAAATTACATTCAATAAAAAGCTAGGGTAAATAGACCAAAAAGTAATTGGAAACTAAATAATCTCATCCTAAAGAATTATTGGATGAAACACCAAATCATAGATACAATTAATAATTTCGCCCAAGAGAATGACAACAAGGAGACAACATACCAAAATTTGTGGGATGCAGCCAAAGTGGTAATAAAGGGAAATTGTATATCTTTAGAGGCCAACTTGAATAAAATAGAGAAAGAGAGGATCAATGAATTTGGCTTGTAACTTAAAAAGCTAGAATAAATAGACCAAATTAAAAACCCCCAATCAAATACTAAACTTGAAATTCTGAAACTAAAAGGAGAAATTGATAAAATTGAAAGTAAAAATAAAAACTATTGAATTAATAAATAAAACTAAGAGTTGGTTTTATGAAAAAAAAAACAATAAAATAGATAAATCTTTGGTAAATCTGATTAGAAAAAGGAAAGAGGAAAATCAAATTGTGAGTCTTAAAAATGAAAACTTTCCACCAATGAAGAGGAAATTAGAGCAATAATTAGGAGCAATAAATAGGAGACTTTATGCTAATAAAGTTGATAACCTAAGTGAAATGGATGACTACTTTCAAAAAATAGGCTTCCCAGATTAACAGAGAAGGAAGTAAATTGCTTAAATAGTCCCATTTTAGAAAAAGAAAGAGAACAAGCTATTAATCAACTCCCTAAGAAAAAATCCCGAGGACCAGATGGATTTACATGTGAATTCTACCAAACATTTAAAGAACAATTAACCCCAATGCTATATAAACTATTTGAAAAAAATAGGGAATGAAGGAATTCTGCCAAATTCCTTTTATGACACAGACATGGTATTGATATCTAAACCAGGTAGGGTGAAAACAGAGAAAGAACATTACAGACCGATCTCCCTAATGAATATTGATGCAAAAATCTTAAATAAAACATTAGCAAAAAGATTACAGAAAATCATCTCCAAGATAATACACCATGACCAAGTAGGATTTATACCAGCAATGCAGGGCTGGTTCAATATTATGAAAACTATTAGCATAATTGATTATATCAATAACCAAATTAAGAAAAAACATATGATCATCTCAATAGATGCAGAAAAAGCTTTCTATAAAATTCAAAATCTATTCCTATTAAAAGCACTTGATTGTATAGGAATAAATGGACTTTCCCTTAAAATAATCAGTTTATAATAATCTATTTAAAACCATCAGTAAGCATCATTATTTAATCGGGATGAACTGGGACTATTCCCAATAAGATCAGGAGTGAAACAAGGTTGCCCACTATCACCATTACTATTAAATGTTGTATTAGAAATGCTAGCTTTGGCAATAAGAGTCAAAAAAAGAGATTAAAGGAATTAGAGTAGGTAATAAGGAAACCAAATTATCACTCTTTGTTGATGATATGATGGTATACTTAGAGAACCCCAGAGATTCTACTAAAAAGCTATTGGAAATAATCCACAAGTTTAGCAAAGTTGCAGGATACAAAATAAACCCATGTAAGTCATCGGCATTCTTATATATCACTAACAAAATCCAACAGTTAGAGTTACAAAGAGAAATTCCATTTAAAGTAACTGCTGATAGTATAAAATATTTGGGAATCTATCTGCCAAGGCAAAGTCAGGAACTATTTGAGCAAAACTACAAAACATTTTCCAGACAAATAAAGTCAGATGTAATCAACTGGAAAAATATTAAGTGCTCTAGGATTGGTGAAACAAATGTAATAAAGATGACAATACTACCTAAACTAATCTATTTATTTAGCTCTATACCAATCAAACTCCTAAAAAACTATTTTAATGACCTAGAAAAAAATAACAACAAAGTTCATATGGAAAAACAAAAGGTCAAGAATTTCAAGGGAACTAATGAAAAAAAAAATCAAATGAAGGTGGCCTAGCTGTACCAGATCTAAAATTATATTATAAAGCAGTGATCAACAAAACCATTTGGTATTGGCTAAGAAATAGACTAGTTGATCAGTGGAATAGGTTAGGTTCAAAGTACAAAATAGTCAAAAACTTTAATAATCTAGTGTTTGACAAACCCAAAGACCCTAGCTTTTGGGATAGGAATTCACTGTTTGACAAAAACTGCTGGGAAAATTGGAAATTAGTATGGCAGAAACTAGGCATCGACCCACACTTAACACTGTACACCAAGATAAGGTCAAAATGTGTTCATGATCAAGGCATAAAGAATGAGATTATAAATAAATTAGAGGAACATAGGATAGTTTACCTCTCAGACCTGTGGAAGAGGAAGGGATTTGTGACCAAAGAAGAACTAGAGATCATTATTGATCACAAAATAGAAAATGTTGATTATATCAAATTGAAAAGCTTTTATACAAGCAAAACTAATGCAGACAAGATTAGAAGGGAAACAATAAACTGGGAAAACATTTTCACACTCAAGGTTCTGATAAAGGCCTCGTTTCCAAAATATATAGAGAATTGACTTTAATTTATAAGAAATCAAGCCATTCTCCAATTGACAAATGATCAAAGGATATGAACAGACAATTTTCAGATGAAGAAATTGAAACTATTTCTAGCCATATGAAAAGATGCTCCAAGTCATGATTATTCAGAGAAATGCAAATTAAGACAACTCTGAGATACCACTACACACCTCTTAGATTGGCTGGGATGACAGGAAAAGATAATGCTGAATAATGGAGGGGATGTGGGAAAACTGGGACACTGATACATTTTGGTGGAATTGTGAATACATCCAACTATTCTGGAGAGCCATTTGGAGCTATGCTCAAAAAGTTATCACACTGTGCATACCCTTTGATCCAGCAGGGTTACTATTGGGCTTATATCCCTACGAGATCTTAAAGAAGGAAAGGGACCTGTATATGCAAAAATGTTTGTGGCTGCCCTCTTTGTAGTGGCAAGAAACTGGAAACTGAGTGGATGCCCATCAGTTGGAGAA
This sequence comes from Sarcophilus harrisii, assembly GCF_902635505.1. Taxonomy (NCBI): domain Eukaryota; kingdom Metazoa; phylum Chordata; class Mammalia; order Dasyuromorphia; family Dasyuridae; genus Sarcophilus; species Sarcophilus harrisii. The sequence goes on along the minus strand of NC_045428.1, from coordinate 410,985,269 downwards.
TGGCTGAATAAATTGTGATACATGAATGTTATAGAATAATATTGTTCTGTAAGAAATGACCAGCAGGATGATTTCAGAAAGGCCTGGAGAGACTTACATGAACTGATGCTGAGTGAAATGAGCAGGACCAGGAGATCATTATATACTTCAACAATACTATATGATAATCAATTCTGATAAACGTGGCTCTCCTCAATAATGAGATGAACCAAATCAGTTCCATTTGTTCAATAATGAATAAAACCAGCTACACCCAGTGAAAGAAATCTGGGAAATGAGCGTGAACCACTACATAGCATTTCCAATGCCTCTGTTTTTGTCCACTTGCATTTGTGATTTCCTTCACAGGTTAATTGTATGTTATCTCAAAGTCTGATTCTTCTTGGACAGCAAAATAACTGTATGGCTATGTACACACACACACACACACACACACACACACACACATTGTATTTAACATTTACTTTAACATAATTAACATGTATTGGTCTACCTGCCATCTAGGGGAGGAGGTCTGGGGAAGGAGGAGAAAAATTGGAGCAAAAGGTTTTGCAAGGGTCAATGCTGAAAAATTACCTATGGATGTATCTTGTAAATAAAAAAAAACTTTAATTAAAAAATACATTATTAAGGTAATAAAGTGAATTTTATATTAAGAAAAGACAATTCCTCCTTTAGAAAGTTAATTAGATAAAATCACAGTAAATGATATTAATTATCTGAATTATTTTTGACTTCTTAAATTAAAAATAAAAAAATCTAAATTGATACAGCACCAATGAAATCTAAACAAGAATTATTAAAGTGGAAATTAAAAAAAAATAGGTAGATACCCTATGAGTTGTAGAGAGCTTAAGTGAACCGAACATGACAGATCTTTTGTTTAACACTTTTTTGTTGTTGTTGTTGTTGTTTGACACATAGGTGGTCTTTTTTTCCCTTTCTAACTATTTAGTAGCCTCAGAAAATGACAATAAGAAAAAGTGAATGTAAGAACTCATTAAATGTGCCCAAATCACTTGCACAATCTGGACATTATGTTATCATAGATCATTTTCTTTGAGGTAGTAGAAAGTTCTATGAATTCACTGGGAGATTTACTTAATATAAAATATTATGGTGATATAATGAATATTCAATTAAATTACTCCCAACCCAAATTTACAGAATTAGAAAACAAAGCAATAACAAATTTCTTCTGGAAGAATAGAAAATCAAGAATATCAAAAGAAATTAAAAAAAAAAAGTAAAGAAAGAAGTTTACTAGTACCAGATGTTAAATTACATTATAAGGTTGTAATTATAAAAATTGTCTGGTACTGACTAAAAAAAAAAATAGAAAGATAGATTAGTAGAAGAGAGTAGATATACAATTTATAGAAGTAAATAAACAATAAATAAATTAATTCAAGGAAATAAATAAATAAATAAAGCTAGCATTTGACAAATGTAAACACAAGATTTGAAGACAAGAATCCATTGTTTGGTTAAAAAAAATTGTTGGGAAAATTGGAAAGTAGTCCAGTAGAAACTGGGCATAAACTAAAATCTTAGAGTATTTACCAAGATCAAAATGGACATGACCTAGACCTAGAAATACTAAAAGAAAATTTTCAAGAACATGGACTATATTAGCTATCAGATATGAGTAGGTGAACAATTTATGAATTAACAAGAGACAGAAAATGGTGTGTGATACAAAATGGACAATTTCGATTACAGTAAAGTAAAATGATTTTGTACTAATAAGGCAACATAGTCAAGATGACAAGGAAAATGGAAAATGGAGGAGGAGAAGGTGTTGAAATTCCAGATAGATTCTCAAATATATAAAGAACTTTGTCAAATCTATAAGAATGTAAGTTATGCCCCAATTAATATATGAACAGGCAGTTTTTAGATGAAGAAATCAAAACTATTTATAGCCATATGAAAAAAAATTGTTCTAAGTCATTATTGATTAGAGGAATGGAAACCTTGAAATATCATTTTACACTTATAATATTGGTTAAAATGAATGATGGGTTAAGCAACAAATTTTAGAGGGGATGTGGAAAAATTAGGACACTAATTCACTGTTAGTGTAACTGTGAATTGATCCAACTATTTTGGAGAGCAATCTGGAATTATGTCCAAAGAGTTATTAAACTGCCTATACCCTTTGACCCAGCAACACTGTTACTATGTCTGTTTCTCAAGATGAGTAGGGAAAAGGGAGTAAAAAAAAAAAAAAAACTCTGTTCTAAAATAGTTATCACTGCTCTCTTTCTGGTGGCAAAGAACTGTAAATTCTGGCAAGGCTGTTAATTGGGACTGATTGAATAAGTTGTGGTAGATGTCTGTGATGGAATACTACTGTGTTTTGAGAAATGATGAACTTGATTTGCTTGATAATCTTAGAAAAGCATGGATTAAATTGCACAAAATAATTGAAGAGAAAAGTGAGCAGAACCAAGAAAATGTTATAAATAATAGCAACAATATTGTTTTAAGAATAATTTTGAGTGACTAAGTCATTTTGACTATTATAAATTCCTAAATTAACTATAAAGAACATATGAAGGGAGATATCTGCATCCAGAGGAAGAATTGATAAATAGAAGTACATATAGAATGATTTTACATGATTTATACACACACACATATTTGTTTCTAATAGTAGTCATTTTTACGATGAGGGAGTGGAGAGGAAGAAAAGAAAGGGAAAAAAAAGAAAGTTATATAACTTTTTTAATATATTTAAAAGGAATAGGAAGCTGTATATAACAGATTTGCAAATTTGTATACAATCATCTTTTTTCTATTTTACTGTGTTATGGAAATGCTTCAAGTTCAGAATAAAATATATTTTAAAAAGGAATTGTGGTGTGTCATATTGTTTTTCTTTCAGATGTTATTATTCCAATATCTTTTAAAATTTTCATGTATCAAATTCTTTCCCTGTATGTTTTTGATCCAAGATCAATATGGCATAAAATATTATATAAGAAATATTTTATTCTGATTCTATTTTCTAAATAAATTAAAATAATAGAGTTTATATTTCATCACAGATGAGATTCAAAGTAGTGTGGCTCACAGTATCTTCCTTGTCATTGTCTTTTCTATTAGTCAAAAGTAAATTGCTCTGACAGCTACACATTTTTCTTAGGAACAAAGAAGTTGATATTATTTTAATAATCACATATAATTTATAGAAACTTAGAGAATATGTAACATATACTATTTCATTTGACACACATAACAATCCTGAGACGGTTTAGTGGAATAATTTTCCATTCCTCCTATATCTGCCTGCTGATCTATCTCACAGTTGAAAGATAATATAAAAATAGGCATTACTAAATAGAATTCCAAAATCGATATTACCAGTTAACTCCATGTATAAAGAAAGCATATTTTGAAGTCAAGAGACAGGTTTGGCAAAAATAAGAGTTATCAGAAATTCAACCAATAAATGAACTTAATGATCTTTAAAACTAACAAATTCTTGAACCCTAAAGTTCCTACTCCAAATTCCCAATCTATACCTATATAGAGAAGTGAACATTCTAGACTAGGAAAATGGTTCATAGAATCCAGACAAAATCATGAGGTCACTTTACCCTCTTTATGCAGTGATCACTAAGTAGGTAAGATCAATCATGGAGTGGGCCATTATTTTTTCTACCCTCTTCTTTCTTATTTTGTCTAATGATTTCCCTGACTTCTTTTAAATTATAGCTGAAATACCATCTTCTATAGGAAAACTTTTCCAATCCCTCTTAATTCTATTGCCTATCCTTTTACAATTTATTTCTAATTTATCTTACATAGAAAAATTCTTACAATTTGTTTGCATGTCTCCGGCATTGGACCTTGGGCTCCTCTAGAACAGAATTTGTTTTTTGTCTCTTTTTGTATCTCCAGTACCTAGCACAATGACTGAAACAGAGGGTGAATTTGATAAATGTTGATCAATTAATTGACTTGTTTTGCTCTCTACAACAACTATAATGCTCACAAATCACAAAACACAGACTAATAGGAAAAAGTAGTAGAAAATCTCAACTTTGATCCAAAAATTACTGGAAAACAATGACACACATCAGAAATGATGCTTGAAGGGAGCTAGAGATTAATCTTTTCAATATATTCCTATTGTTTTCATTTTGTTACTGGTTTGTCTACTTTAAGATTTTTGAGGACTTGAGGAAAAAGAGAAAAAAAAAGGGAAGATTAAGTGGACTTGTTTCAAATGATGACAAATGAAGGGAAAGCCAATAAGCCAGTTTTGTTCTACTATGTATACCCATTAATTGAATCAAGTATGCTGGCCTTGTATGGAATGGATTGATGCCAAGAGACTCCATTTATGGACTAAAAGTAAGATAAAGATTTCTAAAAACATGTGGGAGAATAAGAGTATCTTGCATTTTTAGTGCTTGGATCCTGATGAACAAAAACTATCCTTCAATAAATTTCTCTGGGTTACCTAAGTTTTGTGTTTGGTCTGTCCTTCACATTTCTGGTTAGAAAATTTACCCCATAAATATCTACTTAAAGAGATTTAGCTCATAGATGTAAATGATGGCTGGGGGGCTTGATTAATTTTTCAATGTCCCTAACAACCCCCCAAGACTTAATAAACCTGACACTCTAATTGAAGTATTTTTGTAGCAAATTGATCACAGGGTGAATGAAAGCTGGCTTTAGTAATGGGATACTTCTATTTTCTTGATTTTCAGTTTACATTTGTTTTCAATCTTATGACTCCGCCCTTCAAATCCTATAATTATCTGTTGTCTGCAAAATAGGGGATTGACAGGAAAGACTACTCATCTTTCCAGTGCCCCCCCCTCAAATTTCCAGAATCTAATATAGAGGTAAACAGTGCCAATGTTTTCCCCCACTTTACATATAAGGAAATTAAAGCTCAGAAAAATTAGTTGTTTGCATAAGGACACAGTACGCATTTAAAAATTTGTAGTGATAATTCAAGGTGGATTCTTCTGACTAGAAGCCCAATATTAATTCCATTATACAGTGGTTTTTGTTTGTTTGTTTTATTCAAGGCCACCAAAGTATTTAGTAGTTAAGACAAAATAAGACAAAATAAATAAGACAAAAATAGTTTTCATTTGTAGGTTTAAACAATAATACAGGATAGGGGACAACAGTTGTAAAAATCTCATATTAAATACTCCACATATGAAACTATCATTTCTCTTAAAATTCTAATTGTATCTCATATTTTTACCAATGCTTTTGAGAGCACTGAATATCTGAAAGTTGATATATGTCATGCCCTCTTTTTTTCTCTTTAGTAAATTTGTTTTTAATATACATTGCTATATGAATCATGTTGAGAGAGAAAAATCAGAACAAAAGGGGAAAACCATGGGAGAGATTAAAAAACCCAGAAAAAAGAAGTGAATATAGCATGTGTTTGATTTACATTCAGTCTCCATAGTCCTTTTTTGGGGTGCAGATGGCATTTCCTATTAAAAGTCTATTGGGATTGCTTTGAATTATTGAAATACTGAGAAGAACCAAGTCTTTCATAGTGATCATCACACATTATTGTTGTTATTGTGTACAAAGGTGTTCCCAGTGCTGCTTGTTTTGCTCAGCATCAGTTCCTGTAAATCATTCTAAAATCAGCTTGTGCATCATTATTTTTATCCAACAATAATATTCCATTACTTTTCATGTACTACAACATTTTTTTTAGCCATTTCCCAAATGATAGGCATATCCTCATTTTCCAGTTTTTTGCTTTCACCAAAAGAGCTGCTACAAACATTTTTGTATGCCAGCCCTTTTACCTCCTTTATGATTTTCTTGAGTTATAAACCCAATAATGGCACTGACATTTTTAAACAAAAATATTTTGACTCAATAGGGTTTCTTTAAGTTCTTACTATCTAAAAGGTACCATGGATTATACTAAAGAAAGAATAAAGGAAGAAAATGGTGCAAAGAGTTCTCAAAGAGTTTATACTCTTATAAAGAGAATGTTACATGTATAAAAATGACTGCAACGCAGAAGATAATATGATATGGGTAAAGGAGAGGTCAAAGAAACTTGCCAGGAGAAATGTTAGAAAAGAAAAATCACTTTTAGTAGGAAAGGAAGGAAAGATTCCAGAAGGTTTTAGGGCAGAAATGATACCTGAGTTGGTCTTAAGGGAGAAATTCAAAATTTTGATGTGGGGTACATTCTAAGTATGAATAGAGAGAGAGAAAGCAGAGGGACTGGGGAATATGGGATAAGAATGAAGGGTCAAATCTGTCTATAATATAGCATATATCAGGGAGAAACAATGTTAGATAACTCTAGAAAGAAAAAAAATAAATTTTGGAAGATCTTCATTGATAGGATAGGGTGTTTATACTTTATTTACAAGGCAAGTCATTTGACTCATGAGGCAACACTGTAAGGCAGAGCAGATAGAAAAAAAACAAAAAAAAAAAACACTTTTAAAAGATGGAATTTTCCTTTGGAGCAAACCCTTTAAGTAAAGTGGTGGATAGTTGTTAGACTCCAAAAAAAATTGTGGAGTTAGAGGAAGGTGAAAAAGTAGGGATGGCAAGCTGATATCCCTTTCTAGAAATATGGGAGAAAAGGGAGAAAGAACAAAGGACAATAACTTAGGAGATCTAAGTCAATTAGGTTTGTTTGTTTTTTAAGTTAGAGTATGCCTGAGCATAATTGTCAATCCAGGAAAAGAAGCCAGATATTAATGAGAATTAACATTCTTGAGATTTAAATAGAAGTAAATAGTGGAAAGTCAAGAGGATAATGATTTTAAAAGGTGAAGGAAATGTATCTGTTGAAACGTTTAGTCATTAAAAGAGTAGGATGATCCAACAGAACCATGACAAAGTTGATGGACCAAGAGAATAGAAAGGAATCAATGGATTTAAGGTTACAATGAGAGTAAAAAACATGATTGGGAAGATTAAAGTGAATTAAATAGAAACAAAGAAAATTGTGGTCTGAGGGGGAATTTTCAGAGTTCAAGGTTTTAGTCTTAGAGAAAATTAGAACAATAGTAAGAATAAGGTTGGCCCATCCTATCCTTATAGATAAAAATGAGTTATTGGAATTGAATTCAATATATTATCATGACAGAGTGTTAGAAGGGTCATTAACATGAATATTATATTTTCCAAGAATGATGGCAAGGAAAAGAAGGAAAAGGAAGTCTGCAAATTAGAGTCCAAAGTCATTGCGAATAACATGAGAGTGTCATATAGGCTAGGAGATTCCAAAAACAAGAATGAAGATATTAAAATATATTTGCAAGCAAACTTCAAATGAGGAGAGGCCATTAATGATAGAGGAAGGAAGAGCTTATAGTGGAATTGAGAAGCAAAGACTAGGCCAATTCCCTATACTATTGTTATGGAAGTACTAAAAGAAGGAGGCACCTGCCATTTGGAGGGATTTGCTAATCAGGTATCATACTCAGAAGAAAAGACTTTTATGTTAACTTGGGTGAATGTAGTATAGGAGAGAGAGAACAAAAATGAAAACAGCTTTTCAATAGCGCAGAATTTAAAAAAATGGGAAAAGAGGTATAGGATTTGAGTTAAGGTAAAGTTTAGGTTTATAGGAGAATATCTTTCACATATGATACCATGCTTTTGTCCAGGCAGTCCTCAATGCCAGGTATGTACTTTGTGCTTACTTCTGCCTCTTAAAATCCTTAGTTTTTTCCAAAGCTCAGCTTAACAATTATCACCTTTTACTTGAGCCCCTCCTTAATAGCCTCAGCTAGTAATGTCTTCCAGCAAATTTATTGTGCATTAATTTTTGTTTATACATCCATGCATATAACATATGTATATGTAATACATAGATACACACATATATATATATATATATGTGTGTGTGTATACACACATACACACACACACACACATTTCCCCTGGTAAAGTGTAGACTCTTTGAGGTAAGGAACTCTTTTTTAGTTTTGTCTTTGTATCCCCAGTACCTATAATAATGTTTCATAGACATTAAATAAATACCTGTCTATTGATTGATGAAGTATAGGGGAAAGTGGCAGGGCCATAATATCTCTTCTTTATAAAGGGATTTAAAATTAAGAAAAAACTTTCCCCCAAACACTTCTAGGAGACAGAAAGTGACTGGTCCAGATGACTGATTCTTGACTTTAATTTCTCTATTGTTCCCATCTTTGCCTCTCTCTGTGTTCCAGTGTGTGTGTGTGTGTGTGTGTGTGTGTGTGTGTGTGTATGTGTGTGTATGTGTTTTGAGGAAATGTAGACTAGCAAATAAAATCCTAGATTTCATGTCATGAAAATCTAGGTTAAATTCCAACTCATCACTTATTAGCTGTGTGACTAAGGGTCAGTGACTTAACCAGTAGGAAGCTCATTCATCTTATCCATAAAGTGGGGATTACATATTCTTGGGAGAATATAAAAACTGGAAACTGAATGGATGTCCATCAGTTGGAGAATAGCTGAATAAATTGTGGTATATGAATATTATGGAATATTACTGTTCTGTAAGAAATGACCAACAGGATAATTTCAGAAAGGCCTGGAGAGACTTACACGAACTGATGCTGAGTGAAATGAGCAGGACCAGGAGATCATTATATACTTCAACAACAATACTATATGATGACCAGTTCTGATGGACCAGGCCATCCTCAGCAACAAGATCAACCAAAATTTCCAATGGAGCAGTAATGAACTGAACCAGCTATGCCCAGAAAAAGAACTCTGGGAGATGACTAAAAACCATTACATTGAATTCCCAATCCCTATATTTATGCACACCTGCATTTTTGATTTCCTTCACAAGCTAATTGTACAATATTTCAGAGTCTGATTCTTTTTGTACAGCAAAATAACGTTTTGGTCATGTATACTTATTGTGTATCCTTATATTTTAATATATTTAACATCTACTGGTCATCCTGCCATCTAGGGGAGGGGGTTGGGGAGTAAGAGGTGAAAAATTGGAACAAGAGGTTTGGCAATTGTTAATGCTGTAAAGTTACCCATGCATATATCCTGTAAATAAAAGGCTATTAAATAAAAAAAAAAAAGAGAATAATGCGTATAAAGTGTTTTGGGAACCTTAAAGTGTTATATAAATGTCAACTATTAGCATTCCGGTATGACTTTAAGATATTTAATAGTAGAATCACCCTGGATCCAGAGATACTAGCTTTACTTTTACTATAATGTTTCAAATACAATATATAATTTGACCTTCCCAACACCTCCATGAGATATTATTATCCTCATTAAAATATGAGGAAATAGATGAAATATAGAGAAGCTGATTTTATTTCTCTATCTATAGGGGTGCATATATTTAAATAGTTCTGATTTATAGCCCATAATTCTTTGAACATTACATTATCTTTTTTTAATTATAGCTTTTTATTTAAATATATGCATAGGTAATTTTTCATCATTGACCATTGCAAATCCTTTTGTTCCAACTTTTTCCCTCTTTCCCCCCACCCCTTCCCCCATATGGCAGGTTGACCAATTCATGTTAAATATGTTATAGTATACATTAAATAAAATATATGTACATGTCATGTACATGTCTAAACAGTTATTTTGCTGTATAAAAAGAGTCAGACTTTGAAATAGTGTACAATTAGTCCGGGAAGGAAATAAAAAATGGAGGTAGACAAAAATAGAGGGGATTGGGAATTCTATGTAGTGGTTCATACTCATCTCCCAGAGTTTTTCCCCTGGATATAGCTGGTTCAGTTCATTACTGCTCTGTTGGAACTGATTTGGATCATCTCATTGTTGAAGTGGGCCACATCCATCAGAATTGATCATCATATAGTACTGTTGTTGAAGTAAATAATGATCTTCTGGTCCTGCTCATTTTATTCAGCATCAGTTCACGTAAGTTTCTCCAGGCCTTTCTGAAATCATCCTGCTGGTCATTTCTTACAGAACAATAATATTCCATAATATTCATACACCACAATTTATTCAGCCATTTCCCAATTGATAGGCATCCACCCACTTTCCAGTTTTTGGCCACTACAAAGAGGGCTGCCACAAACATTCTTGCACATACAGGTCCCTTTCCCTTTTAAAAAATCTCTCTGGGATATTAGCCCAATAGTAACACTGCTGGGTTAAAGGGTATGCACAGTTTGATAGCTTTTTGAGCATAATTCCAAATTGCTCTCCAAAATGGCTGGATGTATTCCACCAACAATGTATCAGTGTCCCAGTTTTCCCACATCCCCTCCAACATTCCGAATGCATTTTCTTTCCCTGTCATTCTGGCCAATCTGACAGATGTGTAGTGGTATCTCAGAGTTCTCTTAATTTGTATTTCTCTGATTAATAATGACTTGGAGCATCTTTTCATATGGCTAGAAATAGTTTCAATTTCTTCATCTGAGAATTGTCTGTTCATATCCTTTGACATTACATTATCTTTGTGAAACTTACTCCTCCTTTTTGCAGTTCCTCTATTCCCATTTAAGATCATGGATTTAGAACCAGAGTATCCTACAGAGGCCATCCAGTACCATCCCTTAGTTTTATAGATAAATAAATAGACACAGGGAAGCTAAGTGCCTTGCCTTGACATTACACAGGTAATAAGTTTTGAAGGAATTCAGATCCTTTTAATCTGAAGTCACTTATCTTTTTAGTGTATTTTGAAACAAATTCATCATCTCTTTTATATATAGTTCTATGTAATTGAATGATGGTACTAAGAATTTAACTCTTCTAGTATTTACCAAATAGCTATTTATTTAATTGGTTGGCCAGATTGTTTTTTATCACAGTTCAAATTTTACATTATTATTAATTTAGAAAAAATGAGGGCAGCTAGGTGGTACAGTGAATAAAGTACTACCCTTGAAGTTAGGAGGACCTGAGTTCAACCTTAGATACTTCATACTTCTTAGTTGTGTGACCCTGGGCAATTCATTTAACTCCAATTGTCTCAGCAAAATAATAATAATAATAATAATAATAATAATAATAATAATCTGGTACTAAACCTGATGCAATCACATGGGAAAGACATTGAATACAATGTCAGAAAATGTTTTGTTTACTGAAGACCAGACAACTAAGTTCCTAGATACTCATCTCCAGATTGGTTATAGGACCATAAGTGTTCTAGGTAATCCTCTCTCAAAAACTATCTATTTAGTTGTCTAAGAGTTGTGATTTGCATCAATGGAAAGATGTCTATATGGAATGCTATCCCCCCCCCAAATAACAATAAACAACAACAACACACACACAAAGACTTCAGGTTATTGAAGTATTGAACTATTAAAAAGTAGTTGGCACCCATAGTATATTGCCATATGAAAAAAAAAAGACTCTGATGTTTGGTTAAAGGAGCTTATGCCCTAAAGTATAAACAATATAAGTAAATTAATGCTGATAAATACATAATCCAATTACATTTGGAGAAAGGTGAGTCCATGATAACATGGTATCAATATATATGAAGTAAGTCAGAATAAAATATATAAAATGTTATAAAATTCTGAGGTTGACTTTCAAAATAATAAATAAAGATCATTTCTGGAGCCAATTCAATTCTATATCCTATTTTATTGCATTTGTCTTCCATTTTTTATTACTAAGGATGATAATAGAGTCTTTGTCTCTTAAGAGTTCATCAACCCTGATGTTTCTATTGGAACTGAGGTCACAATCCATTGCTATAGGGTGAATTATGATGTCATAGAGAATAATGACTTCAGTAGAGGTAGAAATGGCAGGAGCAGGTAAACTCATAAACAATTTACAAAGTAGTTTTAAGGCAAATGTTCTTGAAAACCCAAAAAGAGTAAAGCAAGAAATGACTCTCAATAATTTTTTCCAGTTTTCTTATTCAACTTTGGACATGTTTCTAGCAATAAAAAAAAAAAAAAAGGATTAAGATCATTTTTAATAGTTAAAATTTTAAAAAGCAAGAACTAAATTGTTTTGAAACATAAGTTTCTAGGGATGAATGACTATGCAAGAAAACCCTGCAAATCCCATACCTGAGGAGATATTCCATTATTGGTTGCTTCTTATTCTATCAAAACCCTTAGGCCTAGGGAAGCTAGATGGCACAATAGACAGAGCACTGGCCATAGAATCATAAGGACCTGAATTCAAATCCAGCTTCAGACACTTAACACTTCCTAGCTCTGTGACCCAGGACAAGTCATTTAACCCCAATTGCCTTAAAAAAGAAAAAAAAAAAAAAAAAAGGAAAAAAAAAACTCTTAGGCCTTTTGGAAATTTATATTAAAAAAAGTGGTTTGCAGCAACCAAGTTTCAAAGCTTTTACATAGTCTACATTCCTAGCTTCCAGGGTATATTTTATGATCAGTCCAAGATAAATTCAGGGAAAAGGCACCCAATGAGTTCTTGTCAGATGATAAATTTCTTTTTTTTTCTGGGTAATTAATAATTAATTTATTAATTAGGGTAGATAATGATCAATAAAATGATTGATGGTCAGTGATTTCAATAACCAAAGACAAAACCACAGAGACATTGGATGTTTTAAATACCTTTAAAAAAGAAGGTGCCTGCAAGGTGAAAATCGATCCTGAAGTGAACAATTAAAGAAGAGGTGGGTTAGAAGTCTTCAATTCCTCTTGCTAAGAATATGGCTTGATCATAAAACTCACTGACCTCGAGTAATCTAGAAAAGAGGATCCATCTCCACCCAGATCATTCTAGTTGGTTTTTTCTTCATAAACTGGTCACCTTAAACTCCATTAGAGGAATGAAGGGGCATGGGTTTATCCTTTGGGGTCAGAAATTCAAATAGATTAGATTCTATCTATATTATAAATAGAACAAAGATCTCCTAGTTGGATGGGTTCCTGTCCAAGATTGAGAAGCATGTACTTTGATAATTAGGGAAATCTCATCAGATGATAGATTTCTTCTGAAATATCTCTGGGGATTAGGGATAGAGAATTTTCAGTGGTGTAGTCGAAAATGTTTAGTCTGAAGTTAGGAAGACTTATCTTCCAGATTTCAAATCTGATCTCAGATACTTTTACCAGGTGTGTGATTCTAGCCAAGTCACTTAGTCTTGTAAGTCTCAATTTACTCATTGGTAAAATGAGAAGGAAATGGCAAACCATTCCAGTATCTTTACAAAGAAAACTCCAAAGGAAGAGTTGGCTACAACTAAAATGACTGACCAAGAACAGGCAGAGTTCCTGAAAATCTTTGATTTATTTTAGAATTATGTCAAAATGGATGTACCATTGTGAATATATGTGAGAGAAAACATTTTTGAGATTTCCAGGGGATACTTGTTTTTTATTTTTCTCTTATTTATTTTTTTAATTAAAGTTTTTTTTATTTTCAAAACATATGGATGGATAATTTTTCATTATTGACCTTTGTATACCCTTGTGCTGCAAATTTTCCCCTTCTTTCCCCATTCTCTCCCCTAGATGGCAAGCAGTCCAATATATGTTATACATGTTAAAATATATGTTAAATTCAATATATGTAAACATTTATACAATTATCTTGTTGCACAAGTAAAATCAGATCAAAAAGGAAAGAAAATGAATAAGAAAACAAAGTGCAAGTAAACAACAACAAAAAGAGTGAGAATGTTATGCTGTGATCCACACTCATTGTGATCCACAGTCCTCTCTCTAGGTATAGATGGCTCTCTTCATCATATGATCATTGGATTTGCCCTCAGTTATCTCCTCCATCAGAATTAATCATCATATAATATTGCTGTTTCTGTGTAAAATGGTCTGATTCTGCTCATTTCACTTATCTGTTCATGTAAGTCTCTTCAGGCCTTTCGAAACTCATCCTGCTGATAGTTTCTTATAGAACAATAATATTCCATAACATTTATATACCATATTTTATTCAGCCATTCTCCAAATGATGGGCATCCACTCAATTTACATTTTCTTGCAACTACAAAGAGGGCTGCCACATACATTTTTGCATGTGTGGGTCCTTTTCCCTCCTTTAAGATCTCTTTGGAATATAGGTCCAGTAGAAACATTGCTGGATGAAAGGGTATGCACAGTTTGATAACTTTTTGAGCATAGTTCCAAAATGTTCTTCAGAATGGCTGGATCCATTCACAATTCCACTAACAATGTATTATTGTCCCAATTTTCCCACATCCCCTCCAGCATTCATCATTATCTTTTCCTGTCATTGGATACTTGTTTTTAATCTGAGGCTAATAGTAGCTAGACTTTTTTAAGAATCCATGATGTTCTTTTCTCTTCTTCTGTCAAACCATAATAAAAAAAATGAATATATGGGTAGAGACAGTCTTTAAACTGAACAAAAGAAATACAGTTGAGGGGGAATTGAAGACTGAGGAAATAGTAATGTTGATTTCAATGAGTGTAGCTCTTTGGGTCCAGATGAATCACACATCAGTATACTCAAGGAATTTGGAGATGTGATTGCAGAATCTGTGGACAGTATAAGAAATCATAGAGAATAGGAAAGCTATAAAAGATGAAGGTTATATTAGATGACCACTAAGGTCTTTTCCTTCTCTATGGATCTATTAGACTCCTTTGTTGGTACTGGTTCATATATCATGCCTTATTGTCCAGATCTTCAATCCATATATCTTACCCTGCTGGCCACATCTTCATCTTTTTTTTTTTTTTTTCTTCCCCCATGCTCTTTTAAAAATTGGTAAAACAAAAGATAAGCCAAAACTTTGATTGAGAATGGTGACCAAAACCATTTTTAGCATCTTTATATTATTTTTCAATTAAGATAATTTCCCCCCAGAATGGTTCAGCCATTTTTACCATCTCTTTTAATTGTATGCATTAGCTTTGTAATTGATCATAAGAAACCCCTTTATCCTGCTGTTTCCTTGTTGCAAAACTGGGATATTTGATCCCCACTTGGGGGCACTGAAAAGTTACATAACCTACTGCAGAAGATTTCTCACTGAAGACAGAGAAGGTTCATTAAACACAGAAAAAGTAAGGTTTTTTTTTTAAACTATCTAAAAATCATTACCGCTGTCCACTCTTTTTTTTTTCAATGTAAAATCCAGTACTGCTAATTCCACATTAAGATGGCACTCAAATAAAGTCAAAACAACCAGATGGTTCATTTTTACATTTTTTTTGGTTAAATCAACCACATTTATTAGACTAAATGATTTTTGTTATGGTATTATTTTACTAAGATGGACATTAACTTTTATTTAGATATAAAATACAAAGACTCTGTAGAATTGAAAGCCATACATTTATCATTCACAATCATAAGCATAATTATGGCAATGCAACACCTTGTTTGAGACAGATTTATTTATGATTGAGAGGTGGGACAAAATACAGGGTCCCAAAAGTCTTAGTACTGTTCAAGTTTTAACTTCAGAAGTACAAATGATATACATTTATAAACAAAACAAATTCTATCATTTGAATGTTGAATCATTTAAATTTTTAATAATTACTTTTCTGAATTTTTAGGAATAATTTTGAAATTTTAACTTTAACAAGACAGCACTGTGTCATTATGCACTGAATAATGTGTTCTCAGACCAGTTGATAGAGGAAGTTCATCCTCTTGCCTAGTTGATTACCTGATCTATCTCTTTTACACTTTTTCTTGTGGGATCATGTCAAAATTGCCACATATGTATCAAAACCTTACTTTGCAGATGATCTTAAGAAAACTAGCTGAAGTAATATATATCACAAAATCATGGTTATGTTAATAAAAGATAACAATATTTTAAAGATTTAAATAACCTTTTTTTTTTTTTTTGGTAGCATCTATCCTTCTATTTTTTGGCCTTTTTTGGAGAGACAATTGGGATTAAGTGACTTGCTTAGGGTCACATGACTAGTAAGTGTTAAATGTCTGAGGCTGAATTTGAACACAGCTCTTCTTGACTCTATAGCTCATAATCTATCCATTGTGACATCTAGCTGACCTTTCTTCTAAAGTTTTTAAAGCTTAAAATTGTACTAAGATTATTGAGATACCCAGTATAAATGATTTTTCTGAAGATGTAGCCATGCTGAGGGTGAACCATTCCACTCAGAGCTTCTTAGGAATGATTGTACACCTTATATCTGGAAAACATATAAGTGATTTATTGGGACAATAAGAGTATATTTGTTGGAAAAAATCTCTCTCTTTTGAATATTGTCACCTTAGAATAAAGATCCATTGGCTCCCTGATGGATATAGTTCTGAGCATAACATTTTGCTATTGTTATAACCTAAAAAGTTCGCCAGCTGGCAAATACCTTTTGAACTTGAACTTACTTAAGCAACTATCTTTTCATGTAACTCTTAGGTAAATTTATAATCCCTCTAAGCAAATATATCAGAAAAAGTGGACTTTGTCAGGAAGATTCTGCAGAAACAAAATTTTATCTTCTGAGATTTATCTACAAGGTTCCTGTAGCACACATTCACATGTTGGCCATCTCTTGGGAGGTGCAAATGCATTTGTGAATTCCCATATAATCTTGTTTTACTAACTTTATGCCTGGGGAATAACTTCAGAAAGATCATCAAGTATAACCTTGAAATAAGAAATGAACCCAAAAAGAAGGTCCTGGTTGAGAAGCAAAGATGGAGGGATTAAAGGCTAATTGTACATATAGAAAATATTTGTCATTTTAAACATCTCCCCTATCAGCTATCTCATTTCTTTCTCTGTGGCATTTCATAACACACTAATCATGGAAAAAGGAAAGGTTTTTTTTTTTATCACATTCATGGAAGGTAATTGCAAAGGAAGTGTATAATGAAATGTTTAAGTGAATGTGATCAATTGCCAAAAGAATGGCAGAAATTAAAATGATATTGGTGGACAGGAGGGAGACAGATAAATGTTGGCTTGACCATAAACTTCTTGATATTCTTTTTTTTTTTTTTTTTGGCAAGGCACTTGAGGTTACATGAAATTTGAAGTGAGGTCCTCCTGACTCTAGGACTTGGCACTATTGCTATACCATCCAACTAGCCCTTTCTTGATGTTCTTTAGTGATCTCTTTCCCTTTTTAGACTTGTCCTTGATGTGCATTGATAATCAGTCATCTAAAATTTTTGCCAAGAGTATAGATAGGAGGAGTTATGTGATGGAATTTGATGGCCCTTTTCTTATATGACTTAATTTTTTCCCACTTAATAATATTTTATTTTTTCAAATTACATTTAGTTTTAAAAATCACTTTTGTAAGATTTTGAGTTCCAAATTTTTTTCTCCCTCCCTTCCTTGCCTTCTCTTCCCCAAAATAGCAAGCAATCTGATATAGACTACACATGTACAATCATTTTAAGCACATGTCAATATTAGTTATATTGTGAAAGAAAAATAAAAACAAAAGGGAAAAACCATAAGAAAAAAAAGAAAATGGTATGCTTCAATCTATATTTCCTCTCCATATTTTTTTCTCTGGGTGCAGATGACATTTTCCATCCCAGATCTTTTGGAATTGTTTTGATCATCACCTAATCTTGCTGTTTCTGTGTATAATTCTACTAGTTCTGCTCACTTCACTCAGCATCAATTCATAGAAATTCTTCCAGGCTTTTCTGAAATCAGCCTTTCATCATTTCTTAGAGAACATAGCTTTCCATTACATTTAAATACCACAATTTATTCAGTCATTTTCCAATTGGTTTCTTTTTAGATTTTAACACTCTTGACTATTGGCTTCTGAAAACTACATTCTTCTGGTTCTGTTCCTATCCTAATTTTCTACCACTTCAAAGAATCCTCTTCATCCTTCTTGTCCTTTTATTTTCTTTTTTGTTCTGTCCTAATCCCTCTTTTCTTTTCTCTAGAGATTTTTGTTTTTGATTATTTTATTTGCTCTCATAGCTTCAAATATTACCCATCTGCTTATCATTCCAAAATTTATAGACTTAATCTTTGTCCTATAAATTAATTACTCCATTAAATCCACTGCTATTTCAACCTCAATGTCTCAGATCTAAATTTTTCATTATACCAAACTTGTTCACTTCTTGCTTTGCCATTTCTGTCTATGACATGATCATTCACTCAGAACACAGGAGTTATGTGGAAAGTTTTGGGATTGTCTTGGATTTTCCTCTCTTTCTCCCCCATTATATCCAATTAGCTACCAACTCCTAAGATTTGAACTTTTGCACTTTCCCTGTGTCCTGTTCCCATCTTTTTTTTCTAAATATAGTTATGCCTATCCAAGAGTGTATTACTACTTGCCTGAACAATTGCAAGTCTTGGTATCTCTCCACTCTTTCCTTCTTTCAATGAATCCTTCATATTGCTGCTTATTTGTCTTTCTTATTTAAATACCACTCTTTTGCATAGAACTATTGGCTGAATCTTTGATACTTCTCAAAAAAGCAAACAGTTGCCCAGTCTTATGTTGCAACATCCTTTTACATTCCAGGAAAAAAAAAACTGAATTGTCAATGTCCCTCATACTTGTTCTGAGCTTTCCCCATCTCTGTGGGGCCATGTTAGAATATATCTGTTTCCTTTTTTGTATGCTGACATTTAAGTGTCTGCTAAAATTCTTACTTCTCCATGTGATCTTTTCTGGTATGCTTTGATTAATAACCATCCTTTCCCCCTAACCATCACCATAGCTAATACTTGATTTATGTCTTTTTTTTGTACAGCGATCAGGTATTTCTTTACTATAGATATTTGTGCAGGTGTTTTATAATCCCCTAATAGAGGACTTATTCAATTTTTACACCTTTCTCCAATATATTGGGTAGATCTTCTTTGGAGCATTCCATAGGTTTAGAAAGAATGACAGTGTTATAAATTGCACTAGTGGAGGATGCAACTTTATAAATAAAATTGGGAATACATTGTTATGGGTCAGAGCACCTGTCCTCCAGAGCTTAGTATAACAGCGGAACTTAATTTGTATTTGTTCAAGTTATCAGTGTTTATGTGAGAAGAATTTATGGAAGATGTGGTACTTGTTATTAACCAGATTGTCCAAGGGCTGAATTTGGTAGGTGGAAAGAAGGGAAAAAAAACTTTAGGAAAGATTAGGAGTATGGAGAATGAGTGTGGTGAAATTGGAAAATACTGATAAAGCCTTTCTAGTTTGAGAGGATGATACTTGTTAATGTGGATGGGAGATATTAGCTAGTTAAGGGGCATTCAGATGATGGGAAGTCTTGAAAACTATGATGATAATTCATAAAGAATCATAGACTATTTCATATGAAAAAACTATACCCTCCTCATATTATATTTATATATTTTAAACTCCACCCACCCCTCATCTGATAGAATATAGACTTCTTAAAGGCAGGAGTGATTTCATTTTTTATTTTGCATCCCTAGTGCATAGTGACATATCTTTTGCATAGTTGATTCTTAGAACTATTTATTCGATTGGATTAGATTGAATCCAAACCAATCCTTTCATTTTTTTTTTTTTTTGAGGACATCATTTTAATAGTAATAGCTTCCTCATTAGACTTTGGTTTTTACTAGTCCTATTGTTATTTCATGCACTCAATACTTTAGAGTAGCAGAGAAGCCAGACTCCTTATAAGAGTAATGATGTTCTCATATTTCAAAAACGTGTCTTCTTTATTTTTATTTTTTTATAGGTGATTTTTTAGGAAATTCCCAGTAAAGAAACTTTCTTTATCAAAGTAGATTATAACTGTTCTGCAATTCCCTGTTTCAGAGAGTGGCCCTAGGACAACGAGAGGTTAAAGGACTTGCTCAGAGCAGAACAGACAGTATGTAGGAGGGGAGTATTGAACTCTCATTTTTTTCTGAATCTATCATAGCCAGCTGCCTTTTTTTTTTTTTTTTTTTTTTTTTTTGGAATGAGTCACATCACAGATCTTGTGTGACTGACTGCCTGACGGGTTGAATCATCTCCCCAATTCACCTGATGTTTTAGTTTTTCAACCCCACAATGAAGATCCTCCCTCTTCAAGAGTACTCAAGAATCTCAAACTTACCCAAATGTTGCTAAATGGTGTTAACTTGAAATAACTATACTTGCCTGGACGATTGAATGTTTATGAATTTATTGTATTAGTTGCATAAAATTATAAGTATCATAATAAGGCAGCTTCTGAAGAAGGGAGAAGAAAGGGGAGAAAGAGGTAGCTTCACAGGTAATTAAGTGCCATCTTTCTACTGTCTTAAAAGCTCATGTTTGTTTAATTAACCCAATGAATTCCATAGTGTAGAGAATATGAATAGCATTAAAGGTAGACATTTTAAAACTGCTTGCATTTCATGAGAGAGAGAGGGAGGGGAAAAGAGAGAGACACAGAGAAAGTCGGAAAGAAACAGAGACAAACACACTCACACCGAATTTTTTAGGGGTGAGAGACAGGTTTCATTTGTTCACATAGAATTGGGTTCAAAGTATAGTCAGAGTAAGTAACATTTCTATGTTTTTCTATAAGTTGACTGACTAGTTTGAAGTGCTGGCATAGTCCATAAAATCATAACGTTGGAAAAATGACTTTCTGAAGCTTTGTATTTTCTTTATGACAACTGCAGGGCAGAGAAAGCTTTGATGACTATCTCTCTGCCACCTTAATGGGCAATTCTGTGTGTTTCAGAAAACTGACTTCCTTTGGTTTATCCTGTTTGTCCTGTTGCTGTTCACTTCAAGACAGCATCAGCTCAAAACAGAGTATGACTTAAGTTATGAATTTCTTTTGAAAATCAGCAGAGGAGGACATTTTTGTTTTAAACTAATCCATGTTGGATCAACAATTTGACCATCCGGCTACATGTAATGTGCTTTTGGTTTCAACTTTAAATGACATATTTAATGAGGTGAAGATTTCTCAATGAATTAGCATAAGTGAGGTGAAAATTGTTCAATTAATTTATGTGAATTTTCTTGGCTTCATGGAACTTTCTTTTTCTCTCCTCCCCACCTTGGTCCCTCCCTCCCTCCCTCCCTCTCTTCCTTCCTTCATTCCTTCCTTCTTCCCTTCCTTCCTTCTTTCCTTCCTTCCATTTTGTCCTGCCCCCTCACCTCACCCTGGTGCTTATCAGAATAACAATCACTTATGGAGTCAAGACCAATAATAATCATTGTGGGAACTTGGACTTCTTTCATTTTTAGTCTGGGCCTATTTGCCTTTCTCTAAGCAGCTGAATGCACTCCCACTCTCAGTTGCTCACTATGTTGGTGCCAGATTTATTGTGAGTATCTAATCAGTTTGGTGTACTGGATCTCAATACTCTACTCACTACATCTATCAGATTAGTCCTGTTTTTGCCAGGAATTAATTATAAGCATGCTCTACCACATTCAGTTTATTTTCTTTCTTTTGAAAGCATACTATCTTAAAATATTCGGAACCAGGAATGAGGCACTATGTTTGGTGTTTTTAGTGTCTCTCTTTATGTACAAATGATGAATGTCATCTTTTATTTGTACTCATTGAAAATGTTTTGAGTTCCAGATTTTTATGTATGCTGTGTGTAACTATAAGTGCTTATCCAAATTTCGACTCCCCCTACAACATTAATACACTCATATCCTAACCTAAAGGTTTCTGAAAACAAGGAAGCTGTTGTTTTGTGCTGAGGTACTTTGTCTGACAGGCCACAGATTTACATTTCAGGCCAAAGGAAAGATGGTGATTTTTCACTAGACACTGCAATTTTCTTGCTTTCCTGGTTTGACAGAGTCCAAGTGTATTGACCTTCAGGACATGGTGCAGAACTCATCTCTTCCACCTGGCCTGCCCAAGGAAGTAAAGATATGCTCCTAGAATACTGTTGCTATGGTTAGTTTAATTTTAATTTATTGCAGAGATGGTTTTATGCATATGATTTTATAACTGTGCATTTACCTAGGGACCTCTGAAGGTCAAATAAATAATAAATGCTCATTAAGTGCTTGGTGTCTTTGCTGAGACTGGCCAACAAAGGTGCCTGTGGTGGTACTTTGATGTGGACAAGAAGGACCTATGTCAAGTAGGACCTAGGCCTGAAATGACCACATCATTTAACTTCACATCACCTAAAAATTATGGGAGAGTAATGTCATTTCAGTCACTACTAAACTGGAAATTACTTGTAGCTTAAAAACATCCATTGGTTAATATATTCTATTTCTGAATTCCTCTTTGTCATATGTATGGGTATAAATACATGTGTGCAAAGAAAATTTGTGTGTGAGGTGGGATGGAGGCAGCCAAGAGAAGGGCCAGGGATGGAAAAGAGATGGTATATTCTCATTCCCCCTTCTACACCTATTGAAAGGAGGGGCTTGTCTTAATATCATGGAATAATTCCTTCAGTTTAATTTGACAGACTTTTATTAATTGCTACTATGTTCCACATACTATGTCAGAAAAATGAAATAGTTTCTATTTTCAAGAAGCTTACATTTTCCTGGGACAAGGGATGGGGGAAGAGCAGGTGCAACATGAGTACAAGTAAGTAAATATAAAGTATATTCAAAGCAAAATGAAAAAAAAATTTCCTAAAGTATAACTTGCCTATGGGTAAATAAACAGACCATAAACAGGGACTACATGATACAAGTAGCATGACTGTGACAGGAGAGTACTGTACAAATAGAATCTTAGTACCATGACTTCTATGGCATGATTATGTGTAAAGATTCCTGGATGTGGAAGCCTGTGTGGTTTTGAAAAAAAGTCACCTTATCTCTCTGGGGTTCAGTTTGTTGTATTTTTTAAACCTATAAATTAAATGGTTCAGATAAAATGGCTTCTAAAGTCCCTTCCATCTTAGAAATAATAATATTGCAGTCAGTTCTATGAAAGAAAGAGTGGATGCAATGTTCGTCTCTAGATAAGAATAACTTTTCTTATTCCCTTCTGAATTTGGTTGACTGTTCTCCTATTCAACCACAGGTCAAGCAGACATTACTACTGAGTAATATTCTCTTTGGCTTGAGACTGGGACGATAACAGGAAGGAGAAGAAGCTTAAGAATAACTAGTCACCCACCCACTCCCAGAAAAAGGCCAAATCATTGCCCTTCTATGAAGAAGCCTAATACACTGAAGAAAAAAAAAAAGACCATGGCAATAGCAAATAACCATTTTGGTTAATAGCTATAATTTCACATAAGAGCATAGACTGTTACTTAAGTGGGATTTGCTAATTTACAATATGCATGAATATGCTGTCCCCTATCCTGAGCATGGGGTCCTGCTAATTCATTTTAAAAAAGATTTTATGACCTTATTATTCAAGTCTCAGGGCATGGATCCTGCTCCATAATCTAAACATATTTATAGCTAAGAAAAGAAATCTAAAGTTGGAACCAGCTCTGTTTATGTAATTAGCCTGGAAACAACCATAAACTTCCTCAGTTTTCCCAGAAGAGAAGAAAAATAATCTAGATTTCAATTTTAATAGGAAAAGTTTATTCTTAGAAGAAAAAATCCCAGCAAGTCAATTATTTTATTATTTATTTAAAAAAAATAAGGAATATTTTCTTTGTTTAAAACACCTTTCTAATCCAACATGTAGAATGCAACAAGAAACTTGGTATATGATTCAGAAAATCTCTTCTAATTTCCAATTTTTTACTGGTTATATTTGTGTCATTCAATTTTCATGTTTCTTAAACAAAGCCTGAAGTAGATCATGCAAGTAGTTCTAGTTAACTTACATATGTCATAACTAGGTCACCCCTTTTTTGTATGCAGGACTTCCCATAAAAGCTATCTAGATTTTAAGGTACTTGATGGTTTCACATCAGTGAAAGCCAAGTCCACAAACCACCCACTATGTTTACTTTTACTAGTTTACCAAATGACAGAAACTAGCTTAAAGCAAAGTCATTCATAACATATCAAGAAAAAATATTATCTCCATATATTCTGGACACCTTCTCCACAATCAATCACTCAAATAATAAGTATCTATTAAATATCTAAATTCTAGGTACTATATTTAGTTCTGGATCTAAATTCTGGATCCTGGATCTAAAGGAACTTACAGTCTATTTTGGAGGAGGAAAATATGCCAATATAAGTACACTCAAATTATATACAAAGTAAATCAAGGTAGTTTTTTGTTTGTTTGTTTTGATAAAAGGTACTAATAACTATGGGCATTGGGAAAGCTTTCAAATAGAAGGTGGTCATTGAGTTGAATTTCAAAGAACACTAAAAAACTCAAGTGATAAAGAAAGGTATTCCAAGAATTGGAGACATGGATAGAAGATGTAGTAACTTGTTTAAGGAACAATTTGAATTGTAGATGACAGGAAGAGGAGAAACACATATTTATAATAAGATTGGCAAAGCCCACTGGGCCAGGTGGTTAAGGTCTTTAAATGCTAAAGAGAAGAGTTGCTATTTGATGGTAGAAGTAAGAGGAAAGCAAGAGAAGTTATTGAGTTGGGAGTAATGTGATCAAAACTATTTTTTAGGAGAATCATTTTAGCAACCATGGAGAGGATAGCTTGGAGAAAAGAGAGAATTATGACAGAGATAGAAAATGTAAAGCTATTGTAATAGTCCAGATAAGAAATGACAAGGTCTGAACTAGATTTGTAGACTATGGAAATAAAGAGAAGGGAACATATGAGATATTCTGTGGCAGTACAGATGAACAGACTTGGCAACTGATTGGAAATAGGGGGTGATGGAGATTGAGAAATGGAGGTTGATGTGTAGCTTATGAATGTGCTTGACTAGAAAGATGGTAGTTTCCTTTTCACCATCAAGGCAAGTTAGATGAGTACGCAAGCTTAGAGATCACATGTGAGGAAACCCAAAGGAAACAGATGTGATCAAGATGAATACACATGGAATGAAAACTCATATCTCTGACTCTGAATAACCCTGATAATTTTAATGTTATAAATTTTCCCTATAGGCTCTTGCCTCAGCTGCTCCATCTTTCTCTGTGGAAGTAGTATTAACAGCTGTCATCTACCAGGTTATAGTCTTAAACCAAGGTGATAAATTTTTCACAATAAGCAGAGGAATGGACATTGCCCTTTCCCCCTTTTTTTGTTTTTAGTTTTCAATTTAAAGCTTCTTATTTAACTCTCTTAGGGAAAACATCTCATCCACAATCTTCTCCATAAAAAGAAAATTTAATCAGTCCATCAGCTCTGGGGACTAAGCTTTCTAGGAACCTAAACTAATAAGTTAGATATTTAGAACCCAAGATAGTTAGTTTGTCTTTTAAATTCAACTTCTTTCAGTTGGTAAGACCAAAGTCCTTGTCTCAAGCTTTTATCTTAGTATTAGAAACACTAACTATCTTCTACAGTCAGTCAGTTCTTGACTTTCAAAATGCATTCATTCTTTCTAAAACTATTTTGGGGGAAATGAACAAAGACATGTGTGGTTCTGAGGTCTTGTGTCTTTTCTTTGGTTCTGTCAAGAAAATGAACAAGTAGTGGGGAAAGAAAGCAACAACAAAAAAGTTAGTTATCTCCTGAGGCCTTTATCTTTCGATTCTATTTTTTACACATACAAATGCAGGTAACAACAAACTTCCCAAATTTAGAGTTACTCTTCATGTATATACTTTATATAGAAATTGACAATTTATAAATAGTTAAATCCTTAGAACATGCACAATATTTTCTTCTTGCTATATATTCCTCTAGAGGCTTATAGCAGGTGTTTTTTTTTTTTTTCCCCTTTCTTATCACTAGGATATTAAAGGAGATAAGATGCTCAAATGGAATTGAGCATGTATGCACAAGGATATTTCTTGGTGTTATGCATGAATTTCTCCTTTCCTGGTAGCAGTGGAGGTAAGAAAAGCTATAAATCTCTTTGGGGATTTCCACTCTAGGGATCATAGATTCTTATTGGTGAGTCTCACTCTTTCCTCTACTCTCCCACCTATAGGGAACTAATTTGCTTCCTACTCTAGAATCCTCTGCATAATTCTGGTAATTCTGGGTCTTCTCTGAAATGAATATGAGTCTCCAGTTTCTTATTTATGCAATAATCCATTATTATCATTTTTGTATACATTGTTCAAGCAAACAATGAAAAGATGGGAGATTTTAGGAAATAATTTTTTTCCTTCCTACTATTTTCTTGTAATCACTGACATTAAAAAATAAAATAAAATAAATAAACAATTAAACAATTACTCATCAGGGGAAAAAAAACTTGTATTACTTTTAGAAAACCTAAATGGAGTTGTTTTCTTGGCTTAAAAACATAGAGAAAAAGGAAAACCTATGCTATGCTATTGTTGCATTATGACCCAGAGAAAGAGAATCTCTAATTAGGTATGAATTGTTGTATCCTTTCTAGAGCCACCAAGTTGGGATCATAAAATGTACTATTGCTTTTTAGAGCCTCCACATTGGGTGATTACAATATTGAGTCATGCTTTCTAGAGTCCACAAGTTGAGGTGACAAAATGTACCATGCTTACTAGAGCCCCCACACCAGGGTAATTAAAATATACCATCCTAGTGGAGAAGTGATGAGGCCAGACTCCTGAGGATGGTGGGGAAATGGAGTCCATTTATTCCAAGGACTTTCCCCTTTTTATACCCTCATATACTCTTATGTAACCAAAACAACATTGGGCATGTACCAAGTATATACTACTCACGCGGGACCACATAAATAATTTGCTCTTGTATGCAGTTTGCCATCTGGTATCACTCTGCTTCAATCACAACACAGGTTGTAACCACCCCCTGACTTCTCAGGAAGGTTGAGAGCCTTTAGGGGAGATGGGGAGCTGAACCAGACATTGTTTGCAGGTTCCCTCTGGGTTGAAGGGTCTTATACCTCACCAAGAGTTCCCCCACTGTCTATGTTCCTCTACAATGAATGGTGACAGTTGACAAGAAAATAGGTTGGCCATCTGCTGGGACCCTTAGGAAAAAAGAAAACAACTAAATGTAAACTGTCCCAAGACCAAATAGAGTTTACATGGTCAGAATATGTTCTATCTCCCTGGATTGTTCCTTCTCAATCTCATATTCATCCTGTTTTAGTTGTTGCCACAAATCACAGAGGCAGCCACCAGAGGTTTTTTTGGTAGCAACCTTCTCACATAATTGTAAATGATCAGTACTAGATACTGGTCCAGGGACCAGAACACTAGACTTGGAATTAGGAGTTGGGTTCAAATCCTACATTCTGCATGACCTTGACCATTTTACCTTCCTGTTCCTTTGTAAAATGAGGGGTCTGGACTAGATAATCTCCAAATTTTCTTCTAATTTTCCATCTAAGACCTTATGTTGAGAGTGGGTAATCAGAGTGAAGGACAGTAGATAGAGATCACACTTCACAGGCAAAAGATTAATGCAAATCTTATCTCTGGTATATTCTGTCTATGTGAGTTTGGTCAAGTCATTTAAGCTCATGGGCTTAACCTCAAGTCCACCAAAGATGGAAAGCAACCTTCAGTGAAGATGTTCATGGCATCAAGGTCAGCTACTGAACTGACAGTACATTTTCCAACTTTGAAAGACTAAGAGCAGAGACTAAAATAGAATGATTGTAGGTGCAAATTTTTTTGTTTGCACATTATTGTGCATTCTGTGCAGCCTCTGAATCTCAGATGCAACAAAGTATGGATCAATTCTCTGTGGCTTGCACTAATTTTCACCTAACAATTAACACTGAGAAAATGCAGATGCTCTATCAGCCAGCACATCCATGAATGACACACCAATCATCCATCAGTTACAGCAAATGCAGAAATTTTGAATACTGTAGTTAGTTCTTGGCACCATACTTTCCAAGATTGTACACATTGAAAATAAGGTTGAAATATTGCATTGCCAGAGCTAGCTCAAAATTTGAGAGGCTCTGAAGGAAAGCTTGGGAGATGAAAGGTTTTAAACTGATTACTAAACTAAAAGTCTACAGATCTGTTGTGTTGACCTCATTGCTGTGTGCCTATGAAACCTGAAAAGTATGTCAGCACTATGCCAGGAAACCAAATAACTTCCATTTGAACTCTAAGAAAGATTAAGATCACCTGGCAGGATAAGATACCAGATACTGAGGTCCTTTCCCAAACTAAGCTGCCAACCACTCCAACTCTACTGTAGCGAATGTAGCTCCTTTGGGATGACCATATTGCTTAAATGGTCAAACTTCCTTGCCAAAAAGACTATTTTATGAAAAGCTCGTATAAGACAAGTATTCACATTTGTCAGAAAAAAATGATACAAGAACACTCAAGATTTCTCTTAAGAACTTAAAAATTGCTTGCATGGCATTGGAGACACTGGAATAGGACCACCCAACATGGCATACCCTTATCAGAGAAGGTGTTGTACTCTATGAGCAAAACAGAATTGAAGTAGCTCAAAAGAAACATGAAATGAATAAATTTAGAGAATCCACTCCAGATATTCACATGGACTATTTGTGCCTTAACTGTGATAGAGAATTCTAAGCTTGTTTTGGTTTAATCAACCACAGTCAGGCATACTGTACTTTGACTTTGCCATTGTGATGTCATTTTGGTCCTCTTCAAGAATGAAGGACAACCAACCAACCAACCAACCAACTAATCAATTAATAGCCTAATAAAGCTTTCTAAAGGTAAGTTCAGAGAAGGTGATCATTTGTAAAGGTAAAGGGTATTTATGACAAGAAACTCTTAATATCTTTTTTATTAAATGTTTTTTTTTATTTTTCAAAACATATACATAGACAAGTCTGCAACATTAGCCCTTGCAAAACCTTGTATTACAAGTTCCCCCCTTCTCCCACCCCACTCCCCTGGATGGCAAGTAGTCTAATATATATTAAACATGATATAAATATATGCTAAATCCAATATATGCATACACATTTATACAATTATCTTGCTGTACAAGAAAAATTAAATCAAACCAAAAAAGAAAATGATGACAAAAATAAAATACAAGCAAACAATAACAAAAAGAGTGAGATTGCTATGTTGTGAACCACACTCAGTTCCCACCACAGTCCTCTCTCTGGGTGTAGATGGTTTTTTTGATCACAAGAACCATTGGAATTAGCCTGAAACATCTCATTGTTGAAGAGAGTCATGTCCATCAGAATTGATCACTGTATAATTTTACTGTTGCCATGTACAATGATCTCCTGGTTTTGCTCATTTCACTTAGTATCAGTTCATACAAGTCTCTCCAGACCTCTCTGATGGCATATACTCAAGTTTTCATAAGAAACTCCAAATATCAATGAAATCATAATTATTGATTTAAAAAAAACCTAAGAAAAAAGATTTTTCCCACTTAAACTAGTATCATTTGGTAAATTTTTCAGATATTACTAGTTTTCTCTAATAAAAATATATTTAAGCTTAATTGCAAATTTCAACTTTCCCTCTTGCCTTTATGGAAAAACAGTATAAAAGAAGTTACCATCAGAGATTGGACAAAGCTCTGTCCTCTGATTCACAATTACTCTCTTCAGTGAATTTTAGCTCCTACCCGTTGTCATTATTTTCTGGCAATATTTTTCTCATCTTTCCCCTATATCATTAACAGGATTCAGTGTTTCTAGAACTATAACACTTCAAGCCTTACCATGCTTTCTCAGCACTATTTGTATTTTAAGTTACTGGAATAGTTGTAGCCAATCACACTAAAGCATAGAGGATACTGTTTTTGCTACCAGGCAATATATGAAGCAGGAGATACTCTCAGTATCTCCTTCAACACAATGATTTTCCAGATGTTCCTCCAATTTTCTGACTTTCTCAAACTTACATTCAGATATGGAAACCCAGAAAAATCTGACTTCTTAGTTTTGAATTGACCAAGTTCTGGAAATTTTTCTTAAAAAATGGTTTAGTGACTGTTAGGATTCTTACAAGGTGCCAAGTCAGTGGAATTGATGAGATAATGATTCTCTAATTTACATGTACTTAGTACTTACTATAATTCCACAAGATTCATACCTTTAAGAGAGCATATATAAGGAGGAGCTCTCAGGGCCAAAGAGGACAAGCCCACTAAAGGACAAGCCCACTACAAGAGAAGCCCACCAGAAGGTCTCAGAGGAGGAGACAGATTCATTCCATCTTCCACTTTTGTGCTGGGTGGAGACTGAAGCAGAAACCTTTGGACTCTGGGAGATTCAGAAGCCAGAATTCAGTTGAGGAAATTCACAAGCCAGAGAAGGCAACTTAAGCTCTCAGAATCAGAGATACCTCTATTAAAGCTAACCGGGTCCCAGGAAAAGAGACAAGACTTTAAAGGAGACAATAAAGGATTTGAACTTTAATAACTGGCTGCATTTGAGGTGATTATTATTCTGAACTGAAACGAAGGCTGCTTCCAGAAGCCCCCTCTGCTCCCAGAGAACATTACATTTTAGGGAAGAATATTACAATTGACAAAAACAGACAATTGAATACTTAAAGCTTGACTTTGTAGCTATTTTTCTTTTCTGATATGTGTTCAGTCTATGTAGAACTCTTTATTCAATGGTCTTTCTGAAGAAATACTATTGGCTTCACAGATGAGACTTGTAGACTAAAATTCAAGTAACAGTGACAGCAGGAGGTCTTAATTTGGCATATGTGAACTATTTAAAAAATAAATCTTAATGTAATCTCTTTCCTTTGTAATAATCTTATAGGTTATATCATAGGGATTGGACAAGGAGCTTGTCAGACTCTTTACTCTGTGTTGTATAGACACAGCAATATGGGATCTGTTATTACTTAGATCAAATACAAAAACCTATGTTTGGCAATTCAAGCCTATGCCAATTTCTGAATTACATATTAAGCCTTATTAGATATGTCATTTCACTTAATGATTTTTATGGTTCAGCCAAATTGGTTATCATTGGTGTCCCTCATCCATGATGTTTCACCTCCTGTATCTGGGTCTCTTCTTAGTTTGTCTCTTATGCCTGGAAAGCACTTTCTCCTCCCTTCTAATTCATAGAATCTTTATTTTTTTCTTCAAATTTACGTTCACTATGCCCTAAAAGTTATCAAACTGTGCATGCCTTTTGATCCAGCAGTGTTTCTACTGGGCTTATACCCCAAAAAGATACTAAAAAAGGGAAAGGGACTTGTATGTGCTAAAATGTTTGTGGCAGCCCTGTTTGTAGTGTCTGGAAGCTGGAAAATGAATGGATGCCCATCAATTGGAGAATGGTTGAGTAAATTGTGGTATATGAATGTTATGGAATATTATTGTTCTGTAAGAAATGACCAGCAGGACGAATACAGAGAGGACTGGCAAAACATATGTGAACTGATACTGAGTAAAATGAGCAGATCATTATATACCTCAACAACGATACTGTATGAGGATGTATTCTGATGAAAGTGGATTTCTTCAGCCAAGAGAAGATCTAACTTAGTTTCAATTGATCAAGGATGGACAGAAGCAGCTATACCCAAAGAAAGAACACTAGGAAATGAATGTAAACTGCTTGCATTTTTGTTCTTCCCGGGTTATTTATACCTTCTAAATCCAATTCTCCCTGAGCAACAAGAGAACTGTTCGGTTCTGCACACATATATTGTATGCAAGATCTACTGTAACCTATTTAACATGTATAGGACTGATTGCCAACTGGGGGAGAGGGTGGAGGGAGGGAGGGGAAAAATCGGAACAGAAGTGAGTACAAGGGATAATGTAAAAAATTATCCTGGCATGGGTTCTGTCAATAAAAAGTTATTAAAAAAAAACAAATTCATGTTCAAATGACACATCCCATTTAAGATCTTCAGTTGATTCCAAATAGTAACACTTCCCCTAATAAAGTATTTTGTGTATATTATATATATCCTTATGGTATTATCAGCAAATGAGTGTCTGTTCCATTATTGTAATGCTCTTATTATTGTTATGCTCTTTGATGGAGGGTGCTATCACTATATGTCCTTACTGATAGTTTTAAAGTGACTCTATAGGATATTTTTATGCTACTGAATTAATAACTTTTAAACTTACAAATAATTTCTTCTAACTTGTTCTGATAGAATAGGATGCTACTGTTTAGACTGCTGTTATAGCATCTCTACTATAGAAGCAATTATCTTGCTATGGTGATTATAAAAGGTCATTATTGGACAGCTACTTAAACAACTGTGATATTCATACCCAGGTATCAGTAGAGAAAACTAGAAACAATGTTTTCTTTTGTCACTACAAGAGAAATAGATTAATCTAGTCTACGTCACAATGCTTGTATCAAGTAAAATAATTTTCTAGTTAATTCTAGAAAAGAAACAAGAAATGTAAATCTGATAGTAAGTCAGAGTTAAGGCAAGAGGAATTAAAACCTATTATTATTCAATTTATCGATTAACAATTGTCTATTAAGTACCTGCTATGTACAAGGGAGCATCCTAAGATTCATTCAAAGAAGGTAAGAGATTTACTTCTTTATCTCAAGGAACTTACTTGAAAAAGTTACTACAAATATACATGAAAAATAGATAAAATCAGACTGTTGAAATAATGTAGTTTAAATTATTTGAGTAAGACTAGAAAAAATGCTATATTATGGCTCATAACATAATGTGTTAAAAATGAAAATGAACTAAAAGATAAACTGGCTAAATACAATGCATTGTGATGAAGTTGAATGCAAATTTATATCTGATTTGTGTCTAGAAATAGAAGGTAATAAAAAATTCTGAAATATTTGTCTTGAATGAGAATACAGAAACCAGTGGCCAGTTGATCCTTCAAATCTATGTCAATCCTACTAGTGCCAGCCTCAATCACATAGAACTGTTGCCCTTGTATTTGACCTGGCATTCTGGGAGCCCCATGTGATCCCTTTTCTAGTCCTGACATCCTTCAGTATAAATCTCTCAACCAGACTTATAACCAACTTTTCATTTGAACTGGAACTTTTTTAACTGTAGTAACTCTCTAGATGTCAATAAAGTTCTTCCTCTCATTGAAGTAATAATATCTGGAATGATGACAAATAATTTATTTCTGATAACATTAAGGCTATTTATGTTAAAGCAACTTAGCTAACATGGCTCAGGGTAAAAGGCTTTATCATTCTGAATATATTAATGATTCTGGACATTAATTTCTGAGGGAAAAACAATAGAGTTGCTGATGGTGATCCCAGAGTGTAAGATAAATGGAGGTGAGGAGTGGAAAGGAGGTAGCTACCACCAAATGCCACAGTGACAGGAAGAAGGTGAAACTTCCCCATTAGTGAAGAAAAGAATGGCTACTCACCACAAATAATACCACTCATTTCCTACAGGATTGACTTTTTGTTATCTTAAACATTGTCTATATTTTTTTCTCCTTACTAAAGGGGAAAGCATGCATATTTTGTGTTATCTTAATGTTACTTCATTCATTCAGAAGTAAAAATAATAATTTCCCAAATATTCCATTCTGTTATTTTTTTGGCTACTTAGCCAGCCAACTGGAAGCTACTAAATAAAGGCTTTGTTTTTTTCTTCTGTGTGCTCCCACTAAGAGTAGATGGTGAAAATCTGAAAGATAGAACTTAATTTTTTTTGAAAGGAGAGAGAATCTTAGTTCTGAACCATTTCTTTTCAGTTTTTATTTTCACAGTGGATTTCCCCACCCCACCCTACCCCTCCTTACATACATTGTATGCAATGGCCAAAGAGGTCTGAGAGAAGCAGCATGTGTGCACTCAGTAAAAGTTTTTGAGCCTTCCCTGTATAACTCTTTCACCTGCTAAGATGCTCTATTGACCCACAATGCAATTAAACAGTGATGTTTTGTAAACCTTCCTATTAAAATGAAACAACCATAATCTACCGAAGTAGGGATCTTCATCCCTTGAGTATTCCCCTTTACAGAGCAGCTCTAGTCAGGCACAGTGGCTTATTCCTCTCTGGTGTGCTGACACTCTGTGCTCAGGAAGTTTCAGTTTGATTCCCAGCACTGCAAGACAAATTGGGAATCATAAACCCTGATATATAGCAGTGGTTTTCCAGCTCAAAAGTAGATACTCAAGGCAAAGAAGAGAGAGAGCAGGCGGGAGTGGGGAAGTGGGGAGGGGGGGAGAATCACCTCTTTGTATCCCACAAACCTTTCAAATGTCCTTACAAGGATTTTGAGTGTATTTCTGCCAATATCAGCAATGGTGAAGTTCACCTTCACTACAATCTAATTCCAGCACTAACTGGCAGTCTAGCACTAGTGAAAATAACATTCCGGTTTCCTCCATGACCTTAGTCCCGACATGATAACGGGAGCCCTCAACAACTCATTTCTAGCTTGGAATTCTTGATGGTTTATTTAGTTTGACTGACTGTTGGAGATTGCTATTATGAATACAGTTGCTAGGGAAGGACTGCCATAGTGCTGTTTGGCTTTTAAAGGGGTCAGGATTTTGCAACATCTCAAATAACACTTATGGCTTAATGTCTGCAAACAATGCAGCATTTAACATTTACTATGCATGAAGAGGATCATAGTTCATCATTTATTATTCAAAAATTATGTAAAATATTTTTATGATGGAATATGAAGAATGTACTCAAAATATTCATGTGGATAAATAACCCATAGTAATTTTATCTTAAAATATCAATATGTAATCAAAGAGGCATTGGGGGCTTTATGTAATGAAGCCAATTTTAAATGTTAGAAAATTATGGACTTTAAAATCCTTTAAATGAATTGAGCTGTTTTGTGTTGTTCCCCAAAGCAAAGATGAATGACTTGTTACTTAGTGATAGTTTCATCAGCAATGAACAATGAATAGCTTTGTCTTGTCTGTTAAGAAGAAGCCCACAAAATCTAAAATTCAAGAGATCTGTCTACTGTTTTTGTCTTTTTCATAAGCTCTTGTGTATTGTCTGATATCCTATAAAGTCTGACAATAAACATAAATCCAAATGAAGGTGAGAAATTTTCTGACCATCAATGAAACTGTGACATTGCAAGTCAAAATGAAGTAAAAGTCCATATTTAGTAGGGTATATTTTTCTAATTTATGATTTGATCATCAGAAATTTACCAATCTTAAGAGCCTAGTCTTAGTGGCATTGCATCTGAATAAAAACAGAATGGAATCTCACAATGAATTCTCTATTCATGTTTCAGGAAAAGCACTGCATATGACTGAGTTGGAATACGATAGGTTACAAAGAATTGGAAATGAATATCACTCAGAGAGCAGCAGAAAAGAACAGAGTGGATGTAGGGATGCTGTATTGCATTATAAACATGAAATTATAAAGAAGTAGAATAAATGACATCATCAAAGAAATACATAAGCAAAAATGGATGATGAAATGTTTATATTGTGAGTATAAGAATAATCAACAATCTATGTGTTCCACTGGTGCCCTCACATCATGAAGAGAAGGAAAACACCCACACTTATCCAGAATATTGGGTGGAAATCTTATGATGGACTTACTACAATATATAATCAAGATTATATTATATTTGGTTTCAGAGAAGTCATTTAATCCTGTTTGCCTCAGTTTCTTCATCTATAAAATAAACTGGAGAAGGAAATGTCAAACCATTCCAGTATCCTTGCCAAGAAAACCTCAAATGGGGTCATGAAAAGTCCACAATGATTAAAATGGCTGAATAATAAAAACAATAAAGAGGCCTTATATTCTGACTCGGATCCTTTAAAAGAATCCCTTCTGGAATCTTCCAGCCCAGTGGTAATCCAGCTATTCTCCAAGCCTTCCAATGAAGAAGAATCCCCAGTTTTCTGAAGCAGTCCATTCCACTTTTGATGACTTTAAAAATCAGAAAGTTTTCTTAATACTAAGCTTAAACTTATCTCCTTACAACTTCTACTGATTCATCTAATTCCAGAGCCAAACAACTTTTGGCTTCACAATCAAATTATTGACCGACGCTGAAATTTTACTTCATAATTCTACTCCCATTCCCCAAAGCATTTTCCTCCCAGAAATTGGTTTTCCACACTTCCCCCTCTTAAAATTGTGAACCATATGGTTTTAGAACAAGTGTGTATTTATATTTATTCCTATTAAATTGTGTCCTATATTCTGCTTAGTATATTCTAGACTGTCTAGATCTTTTCAAATATGAAAGTTATCCAGCATATATTAGCTATCATTTTCAACACTGATTTCTATATAAAGTACACAAAAAGAAGTAATATGAAATAAAGCTAAAAAATTAGGTTAGAGTAAAAAATGATGGGCCATACATGCCAAGTAGTGGAGTTTATATTTTATAGGGAGGGCAGTAGAGAGTCATTAGAGACTTCTGATCAGAGCATCACATTATAAAATTTGTGCCTCACAGAGGCAATTGTATGAAAGTTAACAAAAATAAAAGAAGAGAAATAAGAAATCCAATTTAGATGTTGTTGTAGTAATCTAGGTGAAAAATTATTTGAACATGAACTAAAATGTCATTTATGGGAATTTAAATAAAAGGGATTGACATAAGAGAGAATGTAGAGGTAGATGTGATCAACTGATTATATAGGGTGTGAGGTGAGGAAGACAGGCACTAAGCTTTATTTTAAAGAGAATTTCCATAACTGTTTGCCTCTTTGGCAATTGCTTCTTTAAAAAAATATATATTTTAAATATACATTTCTTTATGAATCACGTTGGGAGAGTAAAAACAGGGAAAAACATGGGAGAGAGAAAAAAAAAACAGAAACAAGAAATACATATATAATGTGCTGATTTACATTCAATCTCCATAGTTCTTTTTCTGGATGCAAAAGCATCTTCTGTCTAAATCTAGTGGGATTGCATTGGATCATTGAACCTTTTAGAACTAAGTCTTTCACAGTTGATCATTGCACATTCTTGCTGTTTAGTGAATGATGTATTTCTGGTTCTGCTTCTTTTGTTCAGCATCTGTTTGTAAAAATCTTTCCAGGAATTTCTAAAATCAGCTTGTTCATCATTTAAAAATAGAATAATAATATTTCATTATCTTCAAATACCACAGCTTATTCAGCCATTCCCCAATTGATGGACATCTATTCATTTTCCAGTTCTTTGCTACCACAAAAAAGCTGCTACAAACATTTTTACACACAGGTCCTTTCCCCACTTTATGATTTCCTTGGAATATAGATCTAATAGTATCAAAAAAAAAAAGTCAGAGTATGCATTTTATAGCTCTTGGGGCATACTTCCAGATTGTTCTCCAGAATGGTTGGATCCTTTCACAACTCCACCATCAGTATATAAGTGCCAGTTTTCCCACATACCTCCAACATTTATCATTGTCTTTTCCTGTCATCTTATCCAATCTGAGAGGTGTGAGGTGGTATTTCAGAGTTGTTTTAATTTGCATTTCTCTAATTAGTAGTGATTTAGAGCATTTTTTCATATGACTATAGATGGCTTTAATTTTGCCATCCGAAAATTGTTTATATCCTGTGACCATTTGTTAATTTGGAAATGACTTGCATTATAAATTTGACACATTTCTTTATACATTTTAGAAATGAGACCTTTATCAGAAACACTGCTGTAATTCCCTGCCCCCCCCCAGTTTTGCATTTCCCTTATAATCTTGTTTTTATTGGTTTTGTTTGTGCAAAACCTTTCTAATTTAATATAATCTGTTTTTCCTTTCATAATGTTCTCTAGATTAACTTTGGTCATAAATTCTTCCCTTCTTCAAAGATCTTATGGATAAATTATCCCTTGTTCTTATAATTTGCTTATGGTATCCCCCTTTATGCACATGTTATATAAGCCATTTTGACCTTATTTTGATATGGGGTGTGAGATGTAGGTCTATCCTGAGTTTCAGACATATTATTTTCCAGTTTTCCAAGAATTTATTGTGAAATAACGAGTTCTTTTTCCAGAAGCTGGAGTTTTGAGATAATATAAAAAATTAGATTATTATTAAATATTAAATTAGGCCTTAATTATTGTGTCATGTGTATGTAATCTGTAGCAAATGGTTTTGATGACTGCTATTTTATAATATAGTTTTAGGTCTGGAACTTCTAAGCCACAATCCTTTATATATATATATTTTTTTTTTTTCATTGTCTCTTGATATTCTTGACCTTTTGTTCTTCCAGACAAATTTTGTTATTTTTTCCTAGTTCTATAAAATAATTTTTTGGCAGCCTGACTGATATGGTGCTGAACAAGCACACCAATTTAGGCAGAATTATTATTTTTTATTATATTTTTTATTTTATTATATTGAACAATTGATATTTTATGATTATAATGGTACAATTTAAAATTTAAATTTTATAATTTATAAATACAATTTTTTTCTTACAAATTACAAATTTTATTTGTGTGAGAAGTGTTTTGTGATTTTGTTCATATTCCTGGGTTTGTCTTGGCAGGTAGACACCCAAATATTTTATTTTGTCTACAGTTATTTTAAATTGAATTTCTCTTTCTATATTTTGCTGATGAGCTTTATGAGTAATATATAGAAATGCTGATGATTTGTGTGGGTTTATTTTATATCCTGAAAC
The DNA here is from genome assembly GCF_902635505.1 of Sarcophilus harrisii. Taxonomy (NCBI): domain Eukaryota; kingdom Metazoa; phylum Chordata; class Mammalia; order Dasyuromorphia; family Dasyuridae; genus Sarcophilus; species Sarcophilus harrisii. The sequence goes on along the minus strand of NC_045428.1, from coordinate 410,946,918 downwards.
TTTGATAAAGCTGTTAATTGTTTCCAGTAGGTGATTTTAGATGATATTCTAGAACTCTTTAAGTATATTGTGATATCATCTGCAAAGAGAAATGGTTTTATGTCCTCTCTGGCTATTCTAATTTTAAAAATTTCTTTATCTTTTCTTATCATTAAGCCAATATTTCTAGACCAATGTTAAAAATAGTAGTGATAATGGGCAACCTTGTTTCACTCCTCCTCCTTTTGGAAATACATCCAGCTTCTCTCCATTACAAATAATACTTGCTGTTGGTTTTAGATAGATATAGTTTATTATTTTAAGAAAAGTTCCCTTTGTCCTTATATTCTTTATTATTTTTAATAGGAATGGCTGCTGTATTTTGTCAATTTTTTTCTGCATCTATTGAGATTATCATATGATTTCTGTTGGTCTCTTTTAATAGCAGTTTTTCCAATATTGAACCAGCCCTGAATTCCTGGTATAAATCCCATTTGGTCATAATGGATTATCCCATTGATAAATTGTTGCAACCTCTTTATTATTTATTTAAACTTTTTCCATCAATATTCATTAAGGAGATTGGTCTGTAATTTTTTTTTTCTCTATTTTGGCTCTTCTTGGTTTAGATATCAGTACCATATTTGTGCAATATAAGGTATTTGGCAGGAATACTTCTTTACCTATTTTTTTCAAATAGTTTACATAATAATGGAATTAATTGTTCTTGAAATGTTTGATAGAATTCACTTGTAAATCTATCTGGCACTGGAGAGTTTTTCTTAGGAAGTTCATTAATGGTTTGTTCAATTTCCTTTTCTAAAATGGGACTATTTAAGTAATTTATTTTCTGTTCTGTTAATCTGGGCAATTTATATTTTATAAATATTCATCTATTTCAGTTAGACTGTCAGATTTGCTGTCACAAGTTGGGCATAATAGCTCCAACTTAATGCTTTAATTTCTTTTGCCTTTTTGGTAAGTTCATCCTTTCCATTTTTGATGTTAATGATTTGGGTTTTTTCTTTCTTTTTTCTAATCAAATTAATCTACAGTTTATCTATTTAGTTTTATTTATCATAAAACTTAGTTTAATTAATTAATTCAATAGTTTTCTTAGTTTCAATTTTATTTATTTCTTTTTTGAGTTGCAGAATTTCTAATTTGATGTAATTGGGGATTTTTAATTTGTTCTTTTCCTAGCTTTTTTAGTTCCATACCCAATTCATTGATCTCTTTTTTTTTATTTTATTCATTTAGCTATTTAGAGATATACATTTTCCCTTAAGAACTGCTTTGGCTGTATCCCATATGTTATTGTCTCATTATTGTCATTCTCTTGGATGAAATTATGGATTTTTTTTGACCACCTCATGCTTTAGAATTAGATTATTTAATTTCCAATTAGTTTTTAATCAATCTTTCCCTGGCCCTTTATGAAATAAAATTTTTATTGCATCATAGATTGTAAAGGAAACATCTACTATTTCTGCCTTTCTGCATTTTATTGTGAGGTTTTTATGACCTAATACATGGTAAATTTTTGTGGAGGTGCCATGTAGAAAAAAAGCATATTCTTTTGTGTCTCTATTTAATTTTTTTTTTTTAGAGATCTATCAGATTTAGATTTTCTCAGATTTTATTAACCTCCCTACTTGTGTTCTTTTTTATTTTGTGGTTAGATTTGTCTGATTCTGAAAGGGGAAGATTGAGATGCCTCTATAAAATAATTTTGCTATCTGTTTCTTTCTGTAACTGGCTTAAAATCTTTTCTAGAAACTTGGCTGCTCTACTACTTGGTGCATATACATTTAGTATTGTTACTATTTCATTGTGTATGGTACCTTTTTTCAAGATGTACTTTCCTTCCTTATCTCTTTTAATGAGATCTATTTTTATATTTGCTTTATCTGATTTCAGAATTGCTACCCATGCTTTTTTTTTTAACTTCAGTAAATAATAAATTCAGCATAATAAATTCTGTTCCATTTTTTTTTTTTACCTTTACTCTGTGTGTGTCTGTGTCAAATATATTTCTTGTTGACAACAAATGTGTTCTTAAAGAAGTCTGTTATTTAATCCACTCTGATATTTGCTTCCATTTTATGGGAGAATTCATCCAATTCACATTCACATTTAAGATTACCAGCTCTCTATTTCCCTCCATTCTATTTTCTTCCCTGTATAGACTTTTGTCCTCTTCTTCCATCCTCTTCTTAGTAGTGTTTTAAAATATTTACCCCACTCATTGCCTTATTTTCTATCACCTCTCCTTCTTCTCTTAGTAGTGTTTTGTTTTTTAACCCTTCCTCCCTACTACCTTATCTTCTATCACTCCTCCCCCTTCTCTTACCTTTTTTCCCTAGTGTTTCTACCATCCCTTCTTTCCTCTTTTTTCTCCTATTTCTTTGTAGGCTTATATAAATTTCTGTACCCAACTGAATGATTAAATTATTCCCTCTTTGATTCAAAATCAATAAGATCAAGCTTCAGACATTGTTAATTTCCTGCCCCTTCTTTCCCTTAATTGTAATATGTCTTTTAAGCCTCTTCATGTGAACTAAATTGTTTCATTATACCTCTCCTTTCTTTTTCTACTAGTACAGTCATTTTCCCACCCTTTAATGTATTTTTCTTTGATATCATCACATTAGAGTATATTCACAACCATGCCCTCCATCCATATGATGTCCCCCTCTGTCTGTCCCAGTAACAGATACAGTTCTCAAGAGTTACAGATACCATTTTCCCATCTAAGGATATTAATAGTTTAATTTTAAATAATATATATATATTTTCTCATGTTACCTTTCTATGTTTCTCTTGAATCCTGTCTGATGGTTAAATATTTTATTTAATCTGTTTTTTTCCATTAGAAATTATTGAAAATCTCTTATTTCATTGAGGATCCATCATCTCCTTTGAAAGATTATGTTCAATCTTGCTGGGTAGTTAATTCTTGGTTGTAACCCCAGGGTTTTGCTTTCCAGAATATGGTATCCCAGGTTCTCTGATCCTTTATTATACAAGCTACCATGTCCTGGGTAATCCCAACTGTTGCTCCTTGATATTGAATTTTTTTTGTCTGGAAGCTTGCAATATTTTTTTTTTTTTTTGAGATTGCAGTTGTGAAGCTTTGCAACATTTTTCCTTGGGGTTTTCCTTATAGAATCTCTTTCCAAAGGTGAACTATTTCCAAATAGTTTTTTCAATGACTATTTCCCTCTATATTTCTATAATATTAAGGCAGTTTTCCTTAATGATTTCTTGAAGAATACTATCCAGGCTCTCTTTTTCATCATGGTGTTCAGGTGGACCAATAATTTTTAAATTGTCTCTTCTGGATCTATTTTGCAAGTCAGCAGTTTTTCCAATTAGGCATTTTCCATTTTCTTCCATTTTTTTATTGTTTTTAGTTTATTTGAATGACTCCTGATGTCTCATAGAGTCATTAGCTTCTATTTGCCCTGTTCTAGTTTCTTAGGTGTGATTTTCTTAAGTTATTTTTTGAATCTTTTTCTATTTGGTTAATTTTACTTTTGAAGAAGTTGTTTTCTTCAGTGGATTTTTTTTCTTTTTTTTTTTGCATTTAGAAAATTGTATTTTTTTTTTAAGAAATTGCATTCCTTTTCCAAACTGTGGACTCTTTCTCACATACCTCTCATTAATTTTATCTTTTTTTATTCTATCATTCTTATTTACCTTTTAAAATCTTTTATAACCACTTTCATGAAGCCTCTTTGAGCTTGTTACCAATTCATTCTACTCTTTGAGATTTCTTCTTTGGACATTTTGTCCCTGTCTGAGATGGTGTTTTGGTCTTCCCTGTTACCATAGTAACTTTCTATGGTCAAGGTTCTTTTTGGTTTCTTGTTTATTTTCTTTTCTTTTGGTATTTCTTCTTTTTTTTAACTTTTTTTTTTTTTTATGAGGCAATTGGGGTTAAGTGATTTGCCCAGGGTCACACTGTCAGCAAGTGTTAAGTGTTTGAGGCCACATTTGAACTCAGGTCCACCTGACTTCAGGGCTGGTGCTCTATACACTGTGTTACCTAGCTACCCCCCCCCTTTTTAACTTTTAAGGTTGAACTCTGCTCCTAGAGTAACTGGGACACTGCCCTAAGTTTTTTTGTGCAATTCTGAGCCTGACTTTAAATTCAGGGGCCCCTTGTGTTTTCAGGGGGGTAATTTTATCTGTAATTTCCTGGAAACAGCCTTCTAAGAATTTGCCTTCTGAGGTGGGATTGGGGACTGCCCTACAGGTTTGCTCTGCCACTGAGCCAGGACCAAGGTCTCAGTTGCTGATCTGCTGTGATTAAGGCCCTCTCACCTTCCTTTTCCCAGAATCTATCTGAACTAGGCTAAATACTCCTTTTCCCCCAGGAAGTTGATCTTTCTTCGTTTTCCAATCTGTTTTGAGCTGGAGAGTGGTTTCATTCTCAGATTGTTTAGAGGCTTGTTTTCATGTGATTTTCAATGAAAACAGAGAGGTTGAGCTGTTTCTTGGCTTTTCTCTGCTTATTTTGGCTCCACCCCTGGAGGTCTTGGCAATTGCTTCTTTGTCTTTTCTGCTGTCTTTTCCATATATAAAACAAAGGGATCAAACTCTTTGATTTCTGAGCCTTTAGGATTCAATGTTGTTGGTGGTACTTGGCATCAGGCAGAGCAGAATGGACCATTTTATAACACTTTAATCTGCTAAAACACAGGTTTGACCATGTTACTCTCCCATTAAAAAAAACACTAGTACTCATTATTACCTACAAGATAAAATACAAAATTATCCATTTGTTTTTTTTAAAGCCTTTCATAAACTAGTCTCCTCATTCCTTTCAAATCATCTTATACGTTGTTCCCCTTCATGATCTTTATGATTCAGTGATGTGGCCCAACTTATTATTTCTTCTTCAAAGCACTCTAATTTTGGCTTTGCATTTTCACTGGTTGCCCTCTTTATCTGGAATTACCTCCCCAATCTCATTCCTTGTTTCCCTGGCTTCCTTCAAGTAATCAACTAAGATTTCACCTAGTGAAAGAAGCTTCTCATGATCTCCCTTGATGCTAATGTCTAAACTCTGTGATTTCTCCTGAATATCCAAATTTAACCAACTTATCCTTAATATTTCTTATTTATACATAAGTTATCTATGTATTTTCTCTATCACAAGACTGTGAGCTTTTTGAAGGCAGGATTTTTTTTTCTTTTGTGTTTTTCTTTTTCTTTCTTTTTTTGTTTTTTTTAGAAATAGCAATCTGAAAACAAAAGAGGATGATCAAAACTCAAAACCAGATGCATTGAGGAAAAGTACATAAGATCAAATAGTCTCCCTAATTTAATTTTTTACACTGAGTAAAACAAATGTCTCCTTACATATTTAAGCTAGGGTATCAAAGAGTAGCTTTTACACCCTCATTTATCTGATTATTTAGAATATCTTATAGATGACTTCCACTGAAATTCTACTAATGGCTTCCATTCTTTTCAGAATTTAGCTGTCTTAGGATGATCACTGATCCAGAGCCTTTGAGCCTTCACTGTAGCATATGGATTGTAGAACAGTAAAACAAAACAAAAACAAAAACAATCCCCTCATTAAATTTAGGGTCAGAGTACCTAATTTCATATATGGATCTGCTACTTTCAATCTTTGTGACCCCAAGTAATTCAATTTACCTTTCTTGGCATCAGTTTCTAATCTTGAAAATGAGGAAATTCAACATGGTTGAGGATCCAGGTAACAAACTAGAAAAGAGAAGTCACAGGCAGAGATAAGGAGCAAATTCATGGAAACCTAGACTGTAATGACTAGCTAAGAAAAGGAAATGATCATCAGTTTCAAATGCAACTGAGATGTCAAAAAGGATGAAAACTGAAGAAGAGCAATCATATTTAGAAACTGAGAAATTCTTCATAACTTTAAAGAGAACAGTTTCAATTGAATGATGAGGTCAGAAGACAGACTGCAGAGAGTTTAACCACAGACCTGTACCTTGATTTGGCATGTTGGCAAGTAAAAATAACATTATCAAAGCCCTTTCACTGAATTTTGGTCAGTGAAAAATCCTTCTCTCTACCTCTATAAAATGAATCCTTCTATTATACAGTTGAAGAAACTTGAATGTAGACTTGCCCAAGGTAATAAGGGTAGCAGTAGAAAAATTGGCATTAGTTCCTGTGTCTCCTGTTTTTTTGTTTTTTTTTTTTTTAGTTAAATTGTCTTTCCATTTTGCCCCCCTACAATGTACCTGGTGATTTTTCTTTTATGACTGTTATCTAAAATTCTTTCCCCTCCCACATTTTCACTTCTGGGTTTTGTTTGCTCCCAAATTACATTTTTAAGACTTGAATTACTGCCTTCCAATGACTTTAATTAAACTCATTATGGCTTCACACGTCTGGCACTTATTTAAAAATGCAACTTTTAAAGTGAGCCAAGTAGTTTGATTCAAGCCCTCTCAGCATGTATCCATAGCAAACTGTCCTGGACCAAAATGCACTAGCAATATGCTTCTTTGATATTGACTAATTGACTGCTTTTTAATTTTTTTTCACAAAATACATGTCACTATGCTTTATTCTTATTAAAAAATGTGCCCTAAGTAGAAGTGAGGTAGACTGAATGATATAGTAGATAACATTGTCATATTGATATAGTTTCTGCATATTTGTGGGTATACAAAGCAAGGAAAAGAAGAGGAGGATAGGTGAGACAAATATATTGAATTCATTTGTATCAATGTTACATGATGCTCAAACATCTGAAAAGGAAGTGAATAACTTAGGCAAACATCCAGGTTTAATTTGCATTAGGTTAAACATCTGTAGATATGGAATTATCCAGATGGTTGACTAACTTTATATCCAGATGTTTGGCATTGCATCAACATAGCAAGTAAATCATGATTTTTGAAGCAACATGTGATAATAATGATATTTTTGATTGTCATATTATGATACTCATGATACAAGCTATATATAAATCAGCCAATGATCTTTTACATCTAGGTGGTGCAGTGGATAGAGTCCTAGCCTTAGAACAAAAACAAACAAAACAAACAAAAAAATCCAGGTTGAAGTCTATTCACATACTTATACTTGTGTAACCCTAGGTAAAATACTTAACCAATCTCATTCTTAGTTTCTTCATCTATAAAATGGGGATAATATTAACAACTATTTAGGATTTTTGCAAAATCAATTGAGATAAAATACACAAAATATAAAAAGCACTATATAGATGCTAGCTACAATTATCATTAACACCTGCCACTCTTACTGCTTAATATTGATATAGCATTAGGCTTTTCAAAGCATTTTAATTGACAAAAATTCATTTGATCCTCACAATTCAGTGTATGAGGCAGATAGGGCAGCTATTTTTATCCTTAGGTTACACTAAATTACTAAAAACTAAGAGACCAAAGGATTTGTTAAGGGACACCTACCAAGCTATAGGCCAAGTTGGAGTTAGAAGAGCCATGCCATCTTATTCTTAGTATGGTGATCTCAATTTTGAACCAATATGCTTTTTCAATCTTTCTCTGCTATCTCTTTAATTTTTCTGACTAAGTTGTTGTTGCCTGTAGGCAATTCCATATAGCCACAGGGCTGTTGTACAATGAAATGGACTTAAGGGAGACTATTGATGGCAGTTTGGGCCAAGGGCCAATGTGCCATACTGGAAGTTTTAGTGCTTTACCCTCTGGCAAATGTACCAAAGGGTACCAACTTCGCTATGTAGCAATCTCCCTATATAAGGACTCAGTTTTCTATAACCCATTATGCCTCCAGAATAGCTATTTTTCAAGAGAAGTGTATGCTTTGCAAAAAAAAAAAAAATCATCATGCTCTTTTTCTTTAACTGCCCATACTCATGGCCCCATAGCTATTCTCACCTTTTAAAATTGCAACAATTCTCATACAACATTAAAAAAAAAACCTCACAAACTTCTAAATTTGCATTATGGTTTTAATTAAGTTTCATAAAGATTCCAGGATCCTGACTGGTTAATACCATTGAGAAACATTCAGACATCATTTGATAAAGCCTTGAAAATGCAGTTTTGTTACCTTGAAATTTATTTAATTTTTTAAAATGAGTTTAATAATATACTTTTGTTGGCTCCATGGAAGATGGACTGGATTGGGGAAAAACTTGAAATGAAGAAACCAAAAAAAAATAAAAAAACAGGTTGTGGGTGTTGGGGGGTGGGAACTGAGAAAAGAATATGCTGGTGAAGGTTATTGTGAAAAGATAGAGCATGAATGAGGGAAAGTGACTAAGGAGACAGGTGGGAAGAGAAACAGAAGAGAAAGATATTAGGAAAAGCTACAGAAAGGAGAATATATCCATCAGGAGAGCATGATCAACAATCTTGAATGTTGCTGAGAGATCTGGAAGAATGAGAACTGAGAAAAGATCTACAGACCTGGCAACTGAAACCAGTGGTAATATTGAAAAGAGTTTGATTTAGAATCTAGATTGAGTTTAGAGGAATGAGTGAGAGGAGAAGTGGAAGCAAAAGTATAGACAGTTTTTACAAGGAGACTGCCTTTGGAAGAGAGAAGTGACATGTATAGTAGTCTCATTTGTTGGACAGGTAAAAATTTTAATCAAGATCACACTAGGGAAATGGAATACTGGAGCATGCTGCTCAATCTGTGGCCATACATCTCATTAATGAACAATCACCCTGATAACTATCTCTTGTCTTCATCCTTGTACTACTTGCTACTAGACAAGATAAGTAGTGTGATGATGTCCCAGGTAAATGGACATATGGGAAAAATTAGCTGTGTGTCTTCTAATCAAGAAACTTCATAGAAATGCATAAAGAATTTTAAATTTACACAGAAGAAAAGAAATCCATATCTCGAAAGATTATTGCAGTCATATTCATGAAGATGTGGTGATGTTTAAATCAGATAATGGATATATACGACTTTCCAAATCTTAAGATTATTGTTGTTGGTATTATCATTATCCTACAGGATAGTCTGGTGATGACTTTATTCTCTGAGCTTTCTATTACATTCTTACTAACCTTAAGCAATGTTTATAGAGCTATAAAGGGGAGTGCTATAAAATATTTAACAGTGAGACTTTCTGGGGGTAGGGGTGGAAAGTATGCACACATATTTAAGTTTAATTGACCTAATTAAAACATTTAAATCTAGAAATAAACAAAAAATAAATCAGAATCTGATTTTTAATAATCCCCTATTTCAGAGGTATAAAACGCTTCCTGAAAATTGAACATTTGGCTCTGCAGGCCATTTGGAGTTAACTCCAGCACATACTTAATGATTGACTCCTTCAAAAATTCTCTTTTAATTTAGTATTATACTTGATTTTGCTTTTGCAGAATTATGTCGTCTAGTTCCAATAGCACTATAGTAGTAGTAGTAGCAGTAGTAGTAATAACAATAGCATTTACATAAACTTTTAAGGTTTTCAAAGTGCTTTACAAATATCATCTCATTTTATTATCACAACAACCATGGAAATTAGGTGCTATTTTTAAAAATATTCATTTTATATATAAGGAAACTCAGGTCAACAGAGATTAAGTGATTTGCCTCACACAGATAAGAACTATCCCATTTGTACTCAGATCCAGGTCTAGTTCTCTATCTATTGGCCTACCAAGCTGCCATTATACCTGTGATATTAGTTGCTGTTGTACATAAACACATAATTACCTAGCTGCATTTTCCTTAGAGGTACACATATATTGCTCATTTCCTTTGTTTCATGGCATTGTATCTAATGATTCTAGTTCCTACTGCTGACAATATTTCTACTCTTACAATTCCTTCAGCATGTCTGCCCTCATAAGGCATAATTTCTATAGTGCTTCTGGTACAAATAATTCACAACAGAAGGACATGAAGTTCTCCATTTGGTCTTAAATCTATGTTACTTTATTGGGTTTTTGGTTGCTTTGAGTATGCTGGGAAATATTTCTTTATAAACATAATTAGAAGGATCCAGAGTTTTAATTAGCAATTTTTTTTTTTTAATCTAGGGGGAAAAGTTGGGAAGGTAAGCAGGTTCTGGAAGATTGATACTCTGGCTCCAGAAACTGAAAATTGGTGACTTAAGGTCATATAAGGGATTGGGGTCATCTCATTGCATGTTAGTAGTTGACCTCAAGGTGTTAAGCAAGGTTATAGCGCTCTCCAGAACTCATTGGGAAGTGTTCCCTTCCTCTCCCTGTACTGGGGCACCTTAGCATAATCACTCGATTCTAAAACTCTTAAAAGATTTACTGAAGTCATAATTCATGTGTGTTGTATAAGACAAAATATTCTGAAATTTTTAATCCTGTCCTGATATTTGTTGTAAAGATTGGTGAAAAGAAGATTAGAAATCAATACCTAGTCATATTAAGTTTATCTCACATGGGTCTTATTACAAGGCTGAAAGTAAGATGGATACTTTTCAAGGTACTTCTGTGATAAGCATCTCCTCAATTGTCCTAGCATATACTGATTTATTCTTTTCTTTAATTTTTCTTATATGCTAATAGAAATAAATCAAACTAAAGCCACTGCCCAATTCCACAGACCTCTCATCTTACTTGCCATGTTCTTTCCATCACTGAGATCTCCACTTGTGCTCCAACAATTACGTCTCCATATCTAAATAGTCATTTAACCAACATAAATAATGATGTTATTGAAATCACAGGCACTTCTGTTCCTTTGTTATTTCTAGGACAGATGCCCTAATTCTAGTCCTGTATCTTCACAAATACCCAACCTCCCTGACTCTTCTTCTAAAGTCCACTTTCTTTCTCAGGGAGGCAAAGGGCAAAAATATCCTCCACTGGTCTTAGAGCAGGAATTGTTAAGCTGTTTCTGGGTTGTAACAATTGTGTAGTAAAGTTCTAACAACTTTCGTAAGTGTTTTCTGCTCCAAAATGTTTCCCAGTTTCTTTTTGTTGTTCCTTCAGACTGGTGGGCTCACAGAGTATATGCGTTTCCCTTAGTCCTCTCTTCTTACTGAAGAAAAGGAAATAAATGGGAAGGCTTGGAATTTAGGAGATCTATCAGACAAGACCTTAAATTCAGAGTTTTAACTTCTCCCTACTATTCCTTTTTTCCTTCTCTGCCCCCCAACTAAGATAGAGTCCTGAATTTAAAAGGCCTGCCTAAGTGAATAGAATTTAAACTCTTCTGCTTAGCTTTAAAAGTTCTTTACCACCTAAACCCAATTTACTTTACACTTCCCCTTCCCATACTCTGTGATCTGGCCAACTAGCCTTTTCTCTGGTCCTCATATAATACTCCATCTGTTAGCTGATACCTTTGCACTAGTCTTCTCTTCCACATCTGGGATTCCTTATCTTCTTTTCTCCATTTTATCAAGATCTTTTCTTCTTGTAAGATTCAGGGACCATGTTCCACATGAGACCTGTTCTAATCCTTCTAACTGCTAGGCCTCTCCTTCCCAAACTATTTAGTATTTAATTCCCTAATATATTTTTACATTTACTTATTTTACATGTATGCTGTATATATGTGTATATATATATATATATATTACATATGTATACACCTATATCTATATCTATATAGAGAGAGAGGGAGGGAGGGAGAGAGGGAGAAAGAGAGACAGACAGACAGACAGATACTAGTTCTGGAGGCAGGAAGATCTGAGTCCAAAGCCAGTTTTAGACTGAGCAAGTCACTTATCCTTTATGTTCCTCAGTTTTCTCAACTGTAAAATGGGGATAACAGTAACACCTCCTTTACAGAATAATCATGAGTATTAAACAAGATTTTTTTTTTTTGCAAAATGTGATAATTTGTAGATTATCAATAAAAGTTATTCTCTTCCTCTTCCCCATCGGAATGAAAACACCTTAAAATCAGGAATTCTTTTTGGTCTTTGCACTTGTATCCCATTGCCTGTAACAGTGCCTGATTCATTGTAGGTGCTCAATAAATACGTGTTAATTGATGTCTTCCTCACAGAGATAAGACTTTTCTGACCTTCATTAAGCCCAGAATGATGCTGATCTGCTCCTTTTCAGCCCCTGACCATTTTATGTACATTTATAAATTCTTCTCTCCAAAAAATAATGAACTTAGATTCTGATTGTAATAAAGTTTCCTTGTATTGGATTTTAATTTCTCTTCTCTTATTCCAACTCAAGGATAGAGTATGGCTCAGATTTCCCATCACTGATACTTAAAATTAACTGGCCAAGTGTCCCAGGCCCCATATCCAAACTAAAACCTGAGCTAGAATCATCCACTATAGTCTTTTACTGGGCACTTGAAGCTCCTGACCCCTGTTAGCATTTTTCTCTGCTATCTTCCCATTAGTTCCCTTTTTCCATCCTGAGTTCAGGACCAGCAATACTGGTAAGGTTGCTGCCCTGGGGCTTCACAATTAAAATACAGGCCAGGGCTTGCCCTCTACTGCTTGCCCTGTGATGCTTGAGTAGGCCAGGTGGCCCCCAGTGGTATGGGCTCCACACTTGGTTACCTGCTATTTGAACCTTTTAAATCCTTTGCTTGCTCCCTCTCCTGATGTCTTGGTCTTTTGTACAGCTGGACAAGAAATTCCATACTCCTGTCAAGCTGTTAGGAACAAGTTGCTCTATTAGGCAGTCCATTCAACTTGACTTAAAAGTGTCAAGACTATCTTTACATACAATACCCTCTAACGGTTCTCAAATGGTTAAACTCATCTTTGTGGACTAACAGATTTTGTAACTTTCTAAAACTTTAGCACTGAACTTGTAGAATTCTCATGCTCTATGAGAATAACCAAATATGTTGGATCCCATCAACAAACCAACAGATGTATCCCAGCAATGAGCTACCTTTCTCTATCAGTGTCTAAGTGGAAGAGTAGGGGGTCTGAATTGAGGTGATAGATGTGTTGAGAGAAAGAGTCAATTGTGAGAGATGTTATGGAGGTAAAAATGGCAAGATGTGATAATTATATGTGTAGGATGAGGGAGAGTGCATAGTGAAGGTATAATTCCAAAATCATGAGCTGGGAGTTTGAGGAAAAAAAAATATTCATGTTTTCAAAGGAAATAGAAAAAAATTGAAAGAGGGTTACATTTGAGGGAGAAATTACTGTTTTGGTCATGTTGAATTTGAAATGTTTCTCAACATCACTGAGACTCATTGGTAGTTAGTGATATGGGACTGAAGCTCATAAGAGAAATTGAAACTGAATAAAAACATGGAAAGAATGGCTTTTTTTCCCCTTACAAAATCTTTAAATCTTATGCAGTTATAATTGTCTATTCTACCTTTCCTGAACATTTCTATTATTGTTTGGTCAAATAATCATCTCTCCAGCAATAGATTTTTATTTTTTTATAGCTTTTTATTTACAAGTTATATGCATGGATAATTTTACAGCACTGACAATTGCTAAACCTTTTGTTCCAATTTTTCCCCTCCTTTCCCCGACCCCCTCCCCTAGATGTCAGGATGACCAGTACATGTTAAATATATTAAAGTTCCAGCTATAGATTTGATGTCCATACAATCTTCTAGTTTTTTTTTAAATGGTATGGCATTTTATATTTATATTACATATTGTGGCATATAATATATAGGATGTTTTTGTTACACCTACTTTCCATTAAACTTCTTTCCAATTTTTCAAATAATTCTAGTTATTTTCCTATTAATATTTTTGTGGTTTTATCAAACTCTAGGCTACTTTTAATATTTCTCACATATAACATTAGGTCTTGACCTTATATATGCTTGTCTTCTTTATTAAGGAAATATCCTTTTAACATACCTGGATGTTGTCCATATAATTTTTATTGCTTTCTTTTTGACAAAGTAAATTTGGTTCATAATTTTTCTACTATTAAACCAGCTCTGAATGTATTATGTAAATGCAACTTGGGTATAGCATATAGTCTCTTTGATGTTTTGTGAGGTTTTTTTTTTTTTTACTACAATTTTAATTAATTTTTTTACAACAGTATTTACCAAAAATTCTTAAAGATTTTTGAGTGTCATGAACCATGGTAGTCTGATAAAACTTATGAACTCTTTCTCAGAATAATGTTTTTACAGGGATAAAATGAAGAAATATTGAATTACAAAGAAAAAACAATTATATTGATTATAGTTGCCAGTATATTAGGAAAAAATCTGGGTGAAAAATGCCTGGCATAGAGTTTTTTTTTTTTCTGTTTTTTTATTTTTTTGTTCTTGTTGTTTGTTTCATGTATCAGGGTCATTATTATCTTAATTTTTTTATTATATTAATTTGGATATTTTGTATTTTAAAAGTCATACTTTTTTGCTGGCTTTGTTGGCATATAATAAAAAATATTTTCTGCATTTTCTCTTTAGCCATTGTTACTTATCTTAATTTGGTTTGCCATTTTTATTATTAATTAATGGTTTATCATGGGCATCTCAAAGGTGCAATGAATAGAGCACCAGATCTGGAGTCAGGCTAGACATTTACTACCTGTGTTATACTGGACAATTTACTTATTCCTGTTTGCCTCAGTTTTCTCATTTGTAATGTGAGCTGGAGAAGGAAATAGCAAGCCCTTCTAGTTGTCAAAAAACTCCATGCAAGGTCATGAAGAGTCAGACATGACTGAACAATGGTAAATGTTTTATCTATTTTACTATTATAATTTTAAAGGGCTTTAAATTTATTTATAAATTCAGTAGTTTTCTTTGATGTTCTGCTGGGCATATGACAATATTCTCTTTTGTTTTATTTCATTTTGTTTTGTATTCCTTTTCCATTTCTTTTTTCTGATTCTTTTTTTTAAAAATTAAAAAATAAATTCGGTAGTTTTAAAAAATCTCTGATTGTTCGAATTTCTCTCTCTCTCTCTCTCTCTCTCTCTCTCTCTCATCTAGTTGGTAGTTGATTTGGTATTTTTCCAGTTTTTTGTTTTTTTTTTTGAATTGTAGTTCTGGCAAAAAATTGTAATTTCTGATTTATTAAATTGTTTTTTTTTTGTTCTTTCTTTTATTGATAAAGATGTTTGGCAAAATGCATTTTATCCATTATTTGCCATGGCTACTTCTCAAAACTTTGTGGATATGTTTATTATTGTCATTTCCTTCTCATGATTTGTTCTTTGAATTAAATGTTCTTCAAAGTGCTATTATTTAGTCTCCATTTATGTTTTAATGCTTTTTCTAACATCCTTATTGATCATAATTTTATCATGTTGCTTATAAAAGGTATTTTTTAAACAATTCTGCTTTTCTGAATTTTTTGTGAGTTTTTAATACATTAGCACAAGATAAGTTTTTATAAAAGTATCATGCAAGGCTAAGAAATATGCCGTCATCTAAAAAAGATGAAAATAAAGTAATTGAAAAAAAAAGCATTTTACCATAGAAGAAAAATATACAAATTGAAAATACCCAATTTTAGAGACAAATGTAGAAAAAATAAACCTTTATTTTTTGGTGTCTCTTTCAGGAGGTGATCAGTGTGTTCTTACAATCTATTTTAGTCTCTGGTTCCAGAATATCAGGACAGTTTTCCTTGATAATTTCTTGAAAGATGATGTCCAGATTCTTTTTTTTTATTATGATTTTCAAGCATACCAATAATTTTTATATCATCTCTCATGGATTTATTTTTCAGGTCAGTTGTTTTTCCAATGAGGTATTTCACATTGTCTTCTTTTTCTTTTATTCTTTTGTTTTTGTTTTATTGTATCCTGATTTCTCAAAAAGTCTTTAACTTCCATTTGCTCAATTCTAATTTTTAAGGAATTATTGTCCTCAGTGAACTTTTGAACCTTCTTTCTCATTTGGCTTATGTTGCTTCTTAAGGCATTCTTCTCATTAGCTTGTTGTATTTTCCTTTGCTAATTCTTTTCCTAACTTTTCCTCTATCTCTCCTATTTTTTTTTTTCAAAATCCTTTTTGAGTTCTTCCTGAGCCTGAGACCAATTCTTACTTTTCTTGGAGGGTTTGAATGTAGGAGCTTTGACTTTGTTATCCTTCTCTACTAGTTTTGATTTTTCTTATCACCATAGTAACTTTCTATGGTTAGAAACTTTTTGTCAGCTCATTTTTCTAGACTATTAGTCAGTTTTTTAACTCTTTGTAAATGTAGGGCTCTGTTTCATGGATGGAGAGTCTACTGTCCCAAGCTTTAACAGCTTTATGCAACTGTTTCAGAGATCTTTCTAAGGGCCTGATCACAAACCTTTTCTGTCCTGGAATTGTTAGATGTATCCCTGCCCCACAGTAGCTATATGATCTATTGGACTAAAGCAATAGAGTCCTACTTTGCTGGCACTGGGGTTGAGGCTCTGCTGACCTGGCTTGCCCTGGGATTGTGCACTGTACTCCCACTCTCATGTCATGGACCTTTTCTCCTGACCTTTCAAATTATCTTCATCTGGAAAATGTTCTACTCAATCTTTTTCCAATGTTCTGACACTTTAAAATTTATTTAAAGTTATTATTTAAAGTAATTTGGAACAGTTTGGTGTTCTTACCTTTCTTTGCTCCATCATCTTGGCTCTGCCTACAAGAAATCCTATACCTAACTCATAATTTTAAATGTGGATAGAATTAAACCATTCATTAAAAGGGGAAAAGTAATATATTAAATAGGAAAACAAAACTTTACAGTCCACTGCTTATAATAGATACTTTTTAAATGTACATACACAAAATGAAACTGAGGATAGAAAAAATTACTTTATCAAGTGAATACAAAAAAAGAGAGCTGCCATCATGCTGACAAAACAAAAACAAGCATTCAAAACAAAAAATAATTAAGGAAATGATAGTATATCAAAAGGAATGATAGACAGTAACCAAATATCAGTCATAAACTTAGATATTTCAAATGCTTTCCTACTCCAAATCACAAAGGAAACATGGTTTTATCTTCAAGCAGTCATTAATGATAATATAGAATTATTGTGCTTGGTTGTCTGATTTAAGCACACCTTTTAAGAGTTTCAGTCCTTTACAGAGGAAGGCTATTTCTAGAAATAACTGTGATATAAAAATAAAAAAAAATTAATATAATATTAAAAACATAAATAATGAAGTTTTGGTTATTCTTTTCTATAAAGATGATACATTTGAGATTTGTCTTTTATAGAATCATAGATTCAGTATTAGAAGGGGCATTAGAATCATTCTGGCACTAGTCCTTAATTTTATGAACGAAGAAATTAAGGTCTAGAATGTCTTTCTACTTTATTGCCCAAGATATAACTAAGGAAAAAAATTTTTTTAACTCCCTTCTGGCTCATAGCCAAACAATCACGCTATTAAGCATATTCCTGCAAAATCAATTGATCAAATGATTCAATTTTCTGAAATAACAATATGACTAAAAAAAATCCAAGAAAAATGAGTGTCATTGTCCAGTTATGTCAACTATTTGCAAGAAAAGTAAAAACATAATTTTCAGGGTTTTTCAATATCCAAATGTTTTTAATCATATAAATATGAATTTTCCAATTTTCATCCTGATGTTTAATACTATTTAGACATAGAAAGGAGATCTCTATTATATTTGAGACTGAAGTGTTTTGGTATTAAATATCAAAACAGAATGAAACATTTTCTTTTCCCAAAATGTTTCATAACTTTAATTTTACTGACCATCAAGAATGTATGTACCAAAACACAAAATTCACACTTTTATATGATATCTAGTATAACTGTCCATTGCTAGAGTAGTTTTTGCAGTCTGTACTGTTACAAATCCATATAGTTATATTAATGAGTTATTAACATTTAATCTAAAGTGCATTTTATTTCAATATGATATCTGTGCATCAATGATCTTTGAGGAATGGAAGGTACAATATTTGATATCTGAATGCTCATTGAAATCATTTCATATTCCATAGTACAGAGAAAAGACAAACTCAATCCATCCCTGAAATGCATTCTGATAATTATACCAGTCTCATTTTATAATTCATTGAAACTTTATATTAGATAAAAGGTACAACATTGGAATTTATTTTATACATGACATGATAAATTTCAAATATTCTTAAATTCATATCCTGTGCAAAGACTCAGTAACTATAGTGAAAGTGATTTAGCTCAGTGCATCCTCGAGGGAAGGAGATGGGAGAGAGAAGTTAAAGAGCATATTAGACTAGAAAGTCTAATAACACCATGATCTATTAGGAAATCCACAACAGGTCACACTGAAGCCAACAAAATATATAAAGGTGCAAGTAAAGAAAAATGAGTCAAGTCTAGATAATGCCCACTACTAGATCTCCTGCACGGCTGAGTATGGATTACCATGTTTTCAATGTTCATGCATATAGGCTTCATTTTCAAACACTATTAACCAACCACAGGCTGCTTCTTTTTCTTTCTTTCTTTCTTTCTTTCTCTTTCTTTATCTTCCTTTCCCTTTTTTCTTTTTCTTTCTCTTCTTCCTTTCCTTCTTCCCTCCTTCCCTCCCTTTCTCCTTCTCTTCCTTCCTTCTTTCCTCCTTCCCTCCCTTTCTCCTTCCCTCCCTTCCTCCTTCTCTCCCTCCCCTCCCTTCCCCTTTTTCCCTCTCTCCCTCTCTCCCTCTCTTCCTTCCTTCCTTTCTTCCTTCCTTCCTTCCTTCCTTTCTTCGTTCCTTCCTCCCTTCCTTCCTTCCCTCTCTGTTTTCATCTCCATTTTCTTTGTCTCTGTTTGCACCTCCCTTTCCTCTTCTCTTTTTCTCACAAACACAAACTCAATAAATTTCTTACATTATAGAATCTCAATATTTAGAACTAGGAGTGACCTTGGAGACTATCTAGTCCATCTTCCTCATTTTCAGATGAGAAAAGTAAGTTCCAAATTTCAAACTTCAGTTTGATACGGAGAAATATTTTTGTTAAAGAATTACATTTAAAATTGAATATAGGTACACATATGTATAAGTATATATATATATATATATATATATACACACACACACACACACACACACATATATCACAAAAGCATGTACAAAATTATGTAATTCATATTTGAATACCAAACCAATATATATTTTCTTGTAAAGATAAGCAAAATCTCTTATTGTGAGTGTCTTGTTAGGTCCAAAAATAAATGTGCTTTTGATTCTTAGGTCAAGTAGAATATAAGTGAACTATAAGGAAACACATTCATGTGTTCTACTACTCATAACATTATTATCTAACAGCAAATTTCAATTCAATTCAATATAATTTTACATTACTCATTAAAGTCTCCTATGTGCAGAGCACTGTTCAAGGTTCAATATTCAAAATAACAATTTCTATTAGTTATTTTTCTGTTTTTATTAATAGCACCATTGTAATGTGATGATTTCTCAGTGTTCATTGATTTGTCCTGGTTCTTGCCGCCCCCTTCCTCACCCCAGTATTTTGTACCTACTAGATTCAAGAAATTTTAGTTTTTAATATTATGTTATTGACTTCAAAAAGTTTCACTGATAATTTAAGAATTAAGAATATATGGTTATTTTGAACATTAAAAAATAAATAAGATACCCTTCAGCTTTTTTCCATTTTTTCTTTTACTGTCAAAAACATTTGATTTAGTGGTGGCTTTGAGACTTCTGTTAATTTGTTTAACCTTCTAGCTTTACAATATCCCTTTTATGTAACCATGGGAATGGGGAGATGTCATCCCATTGTAAGTATCATTCTTAGAATTAATGACTTATTGGCATTTCTGATAATGCTGCTACAGCATCTGAAACACAAGTTTGTTCAGTTTTCAATAAGATAAACTACTCTATTATCTCCAAATGTCACTTTTCAATGTATAGGGACCTAGTCAACTTCAAATAGATATTTTATAGCACAAAACAAGCAAGTATGAATAAACAAGGGATGTGTACCAATGACTAATCTTCATAAGACTGTTTTGTTTCTACTTAAATTTATTTCTTCAAATATAATTTTGTATTTTGCTTTCTTGGACAAGGAGACTTACAGTGAAATCTTGGATTTTCTAAAGCATTTATTTCTTCTCTATTTCAAGAATGATAGAGAATAACTAGAATTAAGTGATACTTTGTCTCATTTGATCCTCACAACAACTCTATGAAACTGAAGCTGAGAATAGTTAAATGACTTGCCCAGGTTCACACAGTTAATAAGAGTTGGAACAGATTTAAACTTGTCTGCATGACTCCAAATCTAACATTATAAATATACATGGGACCACCTACTTGTCAGTTCAAAGTTTAGGAGGACTGCTACATAGTTCATATCCATCTGACTAAAAACTTGACTTCATATCATAGGGTCACATGACTTTTTAATTTATTGTGATGGTAGACATAGCATCTACTTCAATAAAATTATAATTAAGTAATCATCTTTGACTCTTGGCAGGATTAGTTTTTTTTTTTTTTAAACATCATCCATGGTGCTGGACAGTGTATTTTGGAGTATGTAGCTCTGATATGTTGCTGCTGTATTTAACATGCTTTCTATCAGCCTGTTTGTCTGTTTCTCTCTCTCTCCATTGATCTCTCTGTCTGTCTATCTCTCTACTTCTCTCTTTGTCTATTTATATATTTGCATGTTGTCTCCCACATTAGAGAGCAGGACCTCTTTTTGTATCCTCATTGCTTAGCACAGCACTTGACTAATTAATAAATGTCATTGAATTGAAATTATCTGAGAATTAACAGCATGATTTTGACTATTTCAAGAGAAAAATGGATTTATATAGTTGCCTAATTATGTATTAAAAAGTTATGTTGAATAGAAAAGTATAAATAATTCACCATCTCTCCAGCTTTTGTATATCACCACTGGTCACATATATTTTATGGAATCATAGATATAAAGATGGATGGAATCTCAGAAGCTGCATGGCATAACTCTTGTTTTACAAGTGACAAAAGAAAGAGCTAGGAAGAATAAAAGAGTTGATCAAGGTAATACAGATAATTAACATTGGGAAGTAGGAATTGAACCCAGATCTTCTGACTCCAAAGATACTATCTACTGCACCACCTTATCTTTATCTCCATTTTAAAATAAAATAAAGATCTCGTCAGTTTTCCTATTCATCTTAAGAGGTAATATTCAGCACAACTAGCAAATTATTTCTTTTGCTTAATTTGCTTGATCTCATTGAATGTTTTCTCTGAGCCACTTTTGGTAGCATCTGTTTAAGGAATCATGCACAGGACCACATTATAGTAATTTTGAAAATCCTTTGTCTGCTTTTCACACATGCATTTGGAATTAGAATTTTGAGGCTGATTTTTTTTTTTTTTTTGCTTTTTTAATGTCACCATCACTTCCCATAGATTTCATACTCTTTTTTTTTTTGACATAGAGCCTCCTTTATATCAAATAAACATAGTAGAGTAAGATAAATCATAATTTGATCTTACTTGAAAATATTTGTGTTATCCTATACTTGTAGTTCTCAAGCTTTCTGAAGAATAGTAGGAGGTATTCTTCACTTTCAGTTTTATGATGTTATTATAGGTCAGAGTTTTAAAATCTTTCAAAGTTGTTTTCCCATTATATTATTGTATTCATCACGTAAATTGTTCTATTTCCTTTGTTCTACATAAGTTCATACAAATTTTTCAAAGTTTTTCTGAATTATTATTTTTCACTTCTATGGGCGATAATATTCTATTATATTTATGTACCACATGTTGTTCAGATGTCCTCAATTGCTGGTCATCAATTTTGAGGTTTTTTCCCATTACAAAAGTGTTATCATCCATATTTCAGTTTATATCAGATTTTTTTTTCTTTTTTCCACTTTTTTGGTATGTGTGCCTAGTAGGTATTTGCTAAGGTCAAGGTAATAGAAATCATATGATCCAATTTTATCTCATTTGTTGAAAGTTTTTTTTAAGCATTTTATTCAATGAAAAAAATCCTTAAATACTTCAGTCAAGCAAATATATAGCAAACATCATATGCACATGATAAAACACATGTAATAGCTATAATAAAAATACAAATAGTAAAATCATACAAAATTACATGACATATATGACTAGCAATATTATTTCAATAATATGCTAATAATTAACATAACCTGAAGAATAAAACAGAAAGACATTCATACCTAAGATGTTCTTTAGTGTCATGACTGATTCCCTGAGGAAATCTAAACAGAAAAAGAATTTCCCATTAATGATGCTCCTGTTCAAAGATAACATTATACTAAATGAAATGATTCCTAGGATACTTCAATGTATCCTCAAAAAAACCTTCTGCCTTTGAAAGAGTTTGGCTTGAACATCTACACTAGCAAAATAGTCTTGATTAAATTACATTCTACAGATGTGATATGATGTGGCCCTTTTAGTTAATTCATCAATATGTTTATCTGTGTGTGTGTATGCATGTGTGTGTTTATTAACACACGTATATCTTGGGTAGACTTTACATATGGACAATGAGTTGAATCCAAAATTGTGTCAGAGGAAGAAATCAGGCTGATTTATACTTGGGAAACTGGATAGTCTTTTTCAGTGTTCCCAAGTTGTTGCAAAATCTCATTGGTTATCATTACTATTAATACTATTACAAAATCTCTGCTAAATCCGAATGTTTTTCCAGTGATAGTAACTATCTAAAAATCAATGAATACTACATTCTTAAATGAGTCAAAATGGGACATGACCTAAAGGGGAATGAAAAAATGTTTGAAGGGTGTAAGTAGGTTATAGTATATAACTAGCATTGAGAATGTATGATTGGAAAAGGAAATGGAATGATCATTCAGGAAGAGTAAGAAATAAAATGTAGATATCCAACACTTTTAAAAAATTGAAACAAGAAGAAGGTTTGCATTACAGATGGATTCTCCATGGAGAATTCATGTAATGACATAAGCAAATATCATACAGGATGAGATATTATGATTGGGTGCACATGTGAGTAGGAAAAGGGAGTTTCAACATTGATGAGATGGTATAATAGAAAACACTTTCAGAAAAATATAAGGGGTATTTGAATTTCACATATTATCCTTATGGAAAAGATAGAAAATTAGGAAAGTTTGATGAGTATAGTATAATGGATTTTGACATGCTTAATAAGTATTAGTCATTAATGGATTGATGTCAGAGTAAAGTAAGGTCTCTCATGGCTCTTTTCAATAGCAAGGTGATTCAAGTCACTTCCATTGGTCTTGTGATGATGACAGCCATATGCACCCAGAGAGAGGATTGTGGGGACTGAGTGTGGATCACCACATAGTATTTTCAGTTTTTTGTTGTTGTTTGCTTGCATTTTGTTTTCTTTCTCATTTTTCCTTTGTGCTCTGATTTTTCTTGTGTAGCATGATAATTGTGGAAATATGTATAGAAGAATTGTATATGTTTATCATATATTGGCTTACTTGCCATCTAGTGGTCTGGGTAGAAGGGAATGGAGGAAGAAAAAAATTTGGAATACGAGGTTTTGCAGGGATGAATATTGAAAAATATCTATGCATATATTTTAAAATGAAAAGCTTTAATAAAAAATAAAGTAAGGTCTCTAATGGAGTGCTTCAGTGATCTCTCCTTTTCCTTATTCTGTAAGCTTATTAATGTCTTAGCTAAAAATATAGATGGATTGCTTATCAAATGTGCAGTTGACAAAAAGAGATAACTAATACATTGAGGAAAGAATTAGCATTAAATGATTTCTGTAGCAAGCATAGGATGGAATAAATGTAAAAGGAGAAAGTTTCATAAGCACTCTACTATAAAGGTCTACTACACTTGGGTCTGGGTCAGATGGGTGGCAGAGTAGATAGAGTGTCTTTCCTGGTGTCAGAAAAACTTACCTTCCTAAGTTTGAATCTGGCCTCAGACCCTTAAGAGCTGTGTAACTCTGGGCAAATCACTTAAACATGTTTGGCTCAGTTTCCTCATTTGTAAAATGAGCTGGAGAAGGAAATAATAAACCACTCTAGTATCTTTGCCAAGAAAACCCTAAATATGGTCACAAAGAGTCAGATATAACTGAACAATTGAACAACTAAAGCAACAACAACAAATACAAGGTTGGAAATCTAGCTGAACAACAAAAGGATGGAAAAATGGAAGTAGAAAATAGTCTGTATGAGAAAGATCTGGGTTCTTAGTGTACAATAAGCTCAATATAAGTCAACACTGTGACAAGACAATCCAAAACATATTTTTAGATTTCATTATTAAGAATGTGGAAAATAATAATCCTGTTATTCTTTACTCTAGTTAAAGTGCATTTGTAGTATGAGAATCCCACATTTCTGAAGGACACTGACAAATGTGACCATTTTTAGGGGAAAGTAATGAATATGATGAGAGGCCTGGAAACCATGCCTTCAGAAGGTAAATAGAAACTAAAATGCTCATCTGTAATATATTTTAATATGTACCAAGTGCAATCCTCATGATCCTGTGAGGTAAATATTATAAGGATTTTTATGATTTTCTTTTTACACATGAGGAAATAAGTACAGAAAATAACTTGCACAGGATCACATATTCAATGAATGACAGAGGCGAGGTTTGAACCCAGGTCTACTGACTCTCAGTTTAGTGGCTGAAGAAAATAGAGAGATTTAGAATAAAGAAGAGAAGTAGCAGGGAAATGATTTTTTTCTTCTAGTATTTGAATTGATATAAACTATATATATCAGATCTATTTCATTTGACTCTGCAAAACAGAATTAGAAGCAATGGATAGAAGCTTCAGAAGCAAAGTATTGCTTCCTGAATAGAGATTTCCTATCAATTAGAACTGTCCCAAAATTCCATTGACTGATTTTGGAGTATTCAAGTCCTTATCATTCTAGATTTTTGAATGAAACCTGTTTGGCTACTTGCTGTGGATTTTGCAGATATAATTAATGCTCTAGAATGAGTGGGACTAGATCTTAGAGATCCCTTTCAGCTTTGAAATTCTGTTATTCTGGGATTATTATTACAATAATAATAAAAAGAAGAGCTCCGCAAAATTACATAAAAACTTTTTTATTTTTTTTTTGGGGGAACTATATGAATAGAACACTAGAACAAAATCTTTTTTCCTCTTCTTTCCTGATATAGTTTTCCAATCAACTTCCATGTTATCTGCTTTAGATATCATCTCAGTTCTCTATTTGCATCTAAATGACAATTTAACAAACTCTTCATATCTTTTAATTTACCTAAATATCAACACATTATTTATCTCCAATTTATCATATATGCATATATGTGTATATATCTATATCTATATATGTATCTGTATATCTTGTCTGTATATAATTGTTTGAATATTGTATCTCCTGTTAGACTTTTATGCTCCTTGAGAACAGAGGCAATTTTTTCTACTTTATTTGTATCCCCAGTATATAACAGTTTTCCCACTAGTTAGGTGCTTACTAGGTGTTAAATAAATGTTTTACTTCACTTAACTCATACAGAATGCACCTCTCTATACTTCAATTCTGGGAATAGAAATCCTGGGTCTTAGCAGATAGTTCTGTTCCCACAGTTCCTTCCCTTGAGCCTTCTATACTTCCTAGACATGGATTCAGTCAAGATTTCCTCTTCATTTCTATCTCTTTGCGGGGGTTGGGGGGGAACTATTGTCTTTCTGACTTCCTCCAAAAATTCTTCCCTTGGGAATGTCTGAATATACTGATTGTCAAATCAATAAAACCTATGAAGAAGAACCCCAAACCATCAGGAACCAGATGTGGGGGAAAAAGGTTTAGTGAGGCTAAATTTACCTCTCAGAGTTGACTAACATTTGTAATGTTCCTATGGATCCTGTGAGTCATTGACTTTGCTAATGATCTGCAAATGTACTAAAGATGGACAAGCTTGTGTATAAATGGGAGAGAACAGTCATGCTACAGTGAAGACAGTAGATTGTCATTGTTCATTCTTTTGTCTCAAAGAGGCCCAATGACATCAGAAGGGTGATGTTTTGACTTGCAGGTGAATTGGATTTAAGTGAGACAGAAGTGTACAAAGCCATCATCAGTCTCATTCTTTCCTCCAGAGTCATTAGATTCCAGTATCAAGACTTAAGTCATAATGACTGGTGAATGGTCCTGGATAGCTTTTCAATCTTTCTATCTCAGTTTGTCTGAGGCAGCATTCATTCAGTAGTTAAATGCTAGACAAGAACTGAGGTAAAAGGTGGTCTACTTTTGTTTTCACAAAAGAATCAATCAAGGAGGGGAAGACCCTAGAGTTTCACAAGAGCAAAAACAATTGCTATTTTTACTCACTCTGAGCAATCAAAACTGAAATAATATGCAAATGAGGTTTGAGCTGGTGTTTATTATTAGCCAATCAATGAAATCCAGAGTGATTTGAATTTAAAGATGTGATCAAATAGTTTCATTTGAATTCCAGTTTTATCAAAGCCTGGTTTCTAGAGCCATATTTCAAGATATTGTAAGTGAAAATTACAAGAGACAAAAAATAAATTAATTGTCCCAGTATAAAAAATAATAGAATAAATAAGGAAGGGAAAAAAAAAATCTAGCCCACAAACCCCAAGATACTTTGTGAAGCATAAGTGATTAAAATCTATATACCTTTAAACATGTAAAGGTGTTAATCCCTACATGGACAAAGGAGATGAAGGACAATAAGGGAGAGGGGAGGGAGAGGAAGAGGAATAAGGAGAAGGAGGAGGAGGAGAAGAAGGGGGAAGAGAAGAAGGAGGAGAAGGAGGAGCAGGAGATGTAGCATTGCTCAACTGAAATTGGCCTATTGGGTCCCCTAGTGTGGGGCAACTACTACTCACAGATTGTTGTTCATCCTTCATTCTTAAAGAAAACAAATGTCATCAAAAGGATGATGTCTTGACTTACAAGTGAATTGAATTTAAGTGAGGCAGAGCTGTGCAAAGTCATCGAGCCCACTCTCTTCTCCAGACTTATCAGAGTCCAATGACAAGATATAGGTCAATATCATAACAATGGTCCAGCATGAAGACATCAATTCTTTGATTCAAAGCCAAGCAATGCATCTTCATACTTACATGTTTTCCAGTAACTCAAAGTTTTCTTGGCCCCAGTTTCCTTATAAATTAAATGAGAAGATTAGACAAAAAATAGGTTTAAGGAAAATGTTCCAGAATATTATAAATAGCACCAGGTATATTCATTCATCCAATTCTATTGAATACAATAAACTCTGCATGGGATAAACTGCAGACTTAATTAAAGAGAAAGCCTTTTAACTTACCCTGTCCCATTTCTGAGTAAATTTAACTTAATGACCCTTGAGCTCCTATGCTATACATATCTAAATTGTACCAGAAATGGGGATATTTAGATATCATCTCAGTTTTCTGTCTCTCTCCAATTCATTTAATTTAGCAAAGTTATTTCTTAATTGTATTAATTTGAAATCTAAAATCCATATTCATTGTGTCAAGGCACACTCCACATGAATGACTAGCACAATATTAAGTTCATAGTAAATGTTTAATAAACGCTTAATTGATTGACTCAGACATCATGGGATGCACAAAGAAGAAATAGGAGGGGAAAACATTGATCTGTTTCCTGGAGACAATTCAGAGAGAGACAGAGAGAGAGAGACAGAGAGAGAGAGAGAGAGAGAGAGAGAGAGAGAGAGAGAGAGAGAGAGAGAGAGAGAGAGAGAGAGAGAGAGAGAGAGAGAGAGAATGAGAGAGAGAGAGAATGAGAGAGAGCATTGTACAGGCAATAACTGGGGGGAAAAGACACGACACCTGGGTATGCCTTCTTAGACTACAGGAATAATCTGGATACCTTCCAGAGAATCAAATGGGGAACTCCAAAAGGTCTGTGGGCCAAGAATCCAGAGCAATTCAGAGTTAGTGTCTGAAGCTAGGAGGCTTTAAGGTCAAGATCAGATTCCCACTTTGGGCAGGAGATTTCAGCAAAAGTCTAGAACTAGCAGGTAAAAGTTTGAGATCCAAAGCTTAGGACAAAGGCCAGAGCTTGGGTATCACATGTGAAGGCTAGGTGCAGATGGAATTGGGAATTTTTCCATTTCACTAATGTAGACATCTGGTTATGTTTCCCCTATTTAGAATTCATGGGATCATAAGATATTAGGACTATCAATGACCAGCATTTTACAGCTAAGGAAACTGAGGTCTACCTAGTTTATTAAGTGATTTGCTCCATATCATACAACTGGTTAGCCCCAGAAATGGAACCAGAAAGTACTTTGCCTGACTCTTGGCCCAGAACTAGAGTCATTCACTAAACTGGTAATTTTTAATATAGGGGAATGTAAACTTGGATGGGAAAAATAGCATCTTTTTTTCTTTAGCTTCTAGTTGAAATTCAGCATTTCTTTCAATTCTGAATGTAGACAACAAAACAATATTCTGAAAAGTTATCTAAAATCTTCAGCAGATGGCCACGGGTACATTATACACAAAAATATTAAGAAGGGCTGCATTAGAAATGCAGATAGGGAAAGAAAAGGGTTAATCGAGAAGAGTACAGTTATTTTTGTGTCATCCCATCTAAGAGGGGAAAAAATAAATGCAACTGGGTAATTCTCAAGTTACCTGCTGGGAGTGGAAAGAAGGAAGGGAAAAAAGGAAAGAAGAAAGGAAGGAAAGAAAAAAGGAAAGAAGGAAGGAGGAAAGGAAGGAAGAAAACATTTATAAAGTAGCTATTATAAGTTAGGCACTAGATTAAATGTTTTACTAATCTCATCTGATACTCACAATAATCATGATTTCACCTATAGAATTTTAGGCTATGGGTTTAAGCTGGGCTTGTTGAAATCTGTTTTCTCTAAATCTAAGGTATGCATCATACTGGAAAGGTTGTCTCTTTCTATCTGGAGCCTCTGCATGCAGGACAATATTATTGGGCTTTTCATGTGGGATTTGACTAATTCCAGTGGTAAAATTATACAAAAGGCTTCCAAGGTCCCTTTATGAGGAGCTTATCTGTTAGCACCTGAAGAGTTTCTATTGTCCTAAAGGATGGATGAGACCTTGTCAATATCTGTAAGTCCCTTCTGGTTTCTCTCTTTGAGACATGTAAGGATCCCTATAGTTTCCACAGAAAAGGACTTTGTATTTAGAGAACCAACTTCACAGAGATTTGAAGACTCTGATCCTCTTCTTCCCTTGCTTCCTAAATTCCCTGTTTCTAATATATCATACTTCCAAATGCTCAAGCTCTTTGGAATCTATCTTCCCTTGACTCCTTTTCTCACCACTGGGCCCACTCAGACCCCATATGAGAGGCCCAGAAAGAACCTGCCCCTCCCCAAACCTCCATAGGGAAGATCTCATAGAGTAACCAATCAAGAAGAGATAAAGCTACCCATAATTGCCGAATTGTAAGAGAGCAACCAACCCTAATCTTTTCAATGAGATGGAGGACTATGAAGAGAGGTAGAGAAGAGGGGGAGAGAGAGAGAGAGAGAGAGAGAGAGAGAGAGAGAGAGAGAGAGAGAGAGAGAGAGAGAGAGAAAGAGAGAGAGAGAGAGAGAGAATATCCTATACCTCTAAGGGTGATTTCATCTGTAGAATTTTAGGCTATGGGCCAAGGCTGGGCTTTGTTGAAATCTGTTCTCTTTAAATCTAGGATGTACATCAGACTGGAAAGGCTGTTTCTTTTGGAACTTTTGAATGTGACAATTTTCAAATTGGCAGAACCATTATGTAAAAAAATAATTCCTCTGCTTCCCATTGTATGCCACACATGAACAACTGAAACAGCATTATTAAAGAATGATCATATTTGATTTTTTGTTTTGTTTTTTTTTGAAGGGGGACAGAATTAAATACTTGTCTACAGCTGTAGAAATTCCATAGGACTCTAGAAAATGAATGTTTGGGAAAATTTAATTAGCATCATCAATTCAGTAAATACTGTAATGCTTTAGAACAGAGATGTCAAACATATAGATTACTGACCACATGAGGCCAGCAATAATCCCAAATGCTATTTGTACTAGGATAAAACATAATGGGAAATATTTAGCCAAATAAATAAAAATACAATAGGATATGGATAATATTAATATGTAATTTTCTAACTTGTTATTCTGTACACAAGAATTTTTATGTATTATTTAGTGACGCTGTTTCTATTTGAGATAGACATCACTTTTCTGGCCTACAGAACATTTTTAAGACATAAGAAAAACTTTTCTACTTGTACTCTCTAATCCTTTATCATATGGCCTATCTTTGAGATAGGGTTATTAGAAAGAATAAAGAAATATTTGTTGTCAAACTTTTTTTTAATTTAATTATGTGTTTGTTTTTTGCATGAAATGGAAGGAGCAAAATCCTTCCTAGATGAGGTTTAATTAGCCTTCAGGGAAAAACACCTATGTTTAAGCATTTCTTTTCACATCTATGCTACATTATGAATGCTGAATTTCCTAATTCTGGAGTTTCTGCAGTCCAACAGCAAAAAATGGCTCCTCTTTCAATCTGGTATATATATTGCTGAAATCTAATAAATGCATAAAAACTAATGTATACTGCTTAGGACTGAACAACCTAGTGATTTGTTCAAGTAACCAAATGCTCTGGTTGGCCCCCCAGAAAACTATAATTATGAAGTTGTAAACTCTTTAAATCACTCTGAATTCAATAGGAGGTAGAAGGAAGAGGAATGAGGAATTACTTTTGTAATCCTCTGACTTAATATTCTATAAAGGGAAAGAATACTTACTCCAATTAGAAATATTTAGGGAAGTAAGAATTAATTCAGATCATAGGTTCAAATTCCACTGCAAACATTTTCTAGCTGAAGTCGAGAAGATTCCACATAATTTATTTTGGCCCTGAATCACAGTTCCCTTAAGCAGGTAGTTAGCTAGGGGGAGCAGGATATAAAGTGATGGATTTGGTGTCATGAAGACCTGAGTGCAATGGTGTATTGGGGAAAAATTTAACAACTGGCTCATTTTTAGGTTTAACTTATTACCATTTTCTTTATCACTTCAAATCTAGAGTCCAGGTAATCTACAAAATAATAAATCAAATCCTTATTTGTAAGATTTGCTATTTTCAGAGGTGTAGTCTCATCCTTGTTTTTTATTTTTTCCCCCAATCATATCTGATTCTTTATGACCCCATTAGAGGTTTTCTTGGGGATCATATTAGAATGGTTTCCTATTCTTTTCTCCAGTTCATTTTACATGTGATGAAACTAAGGCAAACAGGGTTAAATAACTTTCCCAAGGTCACACACACACAGCTAGTCTGGGGCCAGAGGCAAACTCTGGAAGATGAACCTTCCTGACTCCAGGCCTGGTCCTTTATCCACTATACTACCTACCTTCTTATAACCTTATACTGAAAATAATGAATTAGCTTGAGCAACTTTGAACTGGTTCCAGCATATCCCTGTATGAGTTCTAATCCTACATCAGATACTTACATGTTAGGTGATCCTAGACAAACCATTTGTTCTTGCAGCCTTAGTTTCCTCATCTGTAAAATGGTTAATAGTAAAATGGGTAAACTGGGATGATAGCATCCTACCCAACAGGATTGTTAAGAGGATCAAATTATATAACATATGTAAAATGCTTTACAAACTTTAAAGTACTATATAAATATTGCCTATTACTATTTTTATTATCCTTTAAATGGAAATAATGGTCTTTTCTCCAAACCAATAAGAAAAGGATAATAAAAAGTCCATCCTTATTATAAGCATGAGACAATTTATTAAAAGTGCTTTGAAAACTTGAAGTGCAATATGAATATGAAGCATTATCATCATCACTGAATAGGAACTAGAAAAATGGGAAAATATTATCTCTTAAAATGAAAATGAACCATCTCCATAAAATATTTGACATGCATAAAATATTCTAGCATTTTCACCTCATTTTTGAATTGATAAGGTATATAATAATTATATATATATATATATATATATATATATATATAATTTTTTCCTTGATTCTTTAAAATGACACCAATGCTTCTATTGTTAACTAACTCCTGTTTAAAGCATAGGGAAGAAATGTGTGTCATACATGGATAAACAGAAATTCACTGTCAGCATTACAACTAGCAATTCAAGTGGCTAGGGATAGAATCTTGGTACTAAATTGGATTGTTTATTTTGCCTATTCTTTCTTGAGAAGAATGTGATTCTATTGGTTTGCAAACTCAACAAACTTTGAAATGAAATATTGGCCTGCCTCCTCAGTCCACAGCAAAGATTTTTAAATAAGTATTTTAGGGATTAATGAGAGAATGTATATAAGGGTTTGAATGTTTAGGGGAGTGTGCTTCATGGTAGCTATCTTCAAATATTAAAAGATCTGTCATGTTGAAAAGGGTAAAAAATAACCAAGGGTAGCCACCAAGTCTCTATCCTGAATTTTCTTCTCTCATCCCCTGTATGGTTTCATGTGGTGCCACAGTGATCTCATCCATTCCTGTGGATTCAATTATTATCTATTTCTATGTAAGTGATTTGCAGATCATTCAGCCATAATCTCTCTCCCGATCTCTACTCTTAAATGTTCAACTGCCTATTGGATATCTTGAACTGAATGTCTTACAGACTCTTAAATTCAATATATGCAAAAATAGAACTCATGCTTCTCTAAAACCCTCTTATGTTTTCTAATATCCTTATTGCTATAGAAAGTACTACTATCTGAATCACCAAGCTCACAACCTAAGTGTTATTCTCAACTCATTCTCTATTATTTTGCCATTATCTAGTTGCCAAGTCTTGTCAATTCTATCCTTATAATACTTTTACTGTAATTCCCCTTCTCTCCTCTGTCACTTCCACTATTCTAGTATATGCCCTTATCACCTTAAGACTGGACTATGGCAGTAGCTTTTTGATTGTTCTCCCTTCCTTGAGTCTCTCTCCACTTCAATTGATCCTCCAGTCAAGATCAAAATGATTTTATTAATATACAGGTCTGACCATGTTATTACCTCCCTCCAATCAATATACTCTAATGGATCCTTATTACTTCTAGGATTAAATACAAATCTTCTGTTTAACTTTTACATTATTAACTTTGTCCCTTCTTACTTTCTGCCTTACACTTCATTATTTGCCAAAAACACAATGACAGAGTGACATTGGCCTCCTTGCTGTTTTTTCCCCCCACAAAACATACTATTTCCTAATTCTGGGGTATTTTCACTAACTATCTTCCATGGCTAGAATGTTTCCCCTCATCTCTGCTTCTGGCTTCCCTAGCTTCCTTTAAAGTCTTATAGAAATACATCATTGGAAAACCAGGCTTTGATAAAAACTCATTTGGATTCAAATCAAGCTACTTGATCATGTTTTAAACCCAAGTCACTCTTGCTCTTACTGATTGTCCAACAATGTTCCAGGCCAAGCCTCCCTTGGTCATTATTTGGACTTTGATGGCTCAGAGAATGTAAACAGCAAATATTTCTGTTTTGGTCAGAAACCCTGTCTTTTCCTTCTAGGTTGATTTTTATTTTAACTAGGTAAAAGAGCTTATTTTTGCCTCATTTTTTTTTTTTACCTAGCCTTAATCATTGGATAGGTATTGCCTCAGACAAACTAAGAACTGAGAAAGACCTTTTAAAAAAAAAAAGTCAAGATCTTCCACTGCATCTGGGGGCCGTCTCCATTGGTCCTGATCCATATCTTGTCACTGAACCCAGATGGCTCTTCAGGAGAAAATGAGGCTGACTTTAAACAACCTTCCCTTACTTAAATCCAATTCATTTGCAAGTCAAGACATCACCTTCTGGATGTCATTGGTCTTTTTTGAGAACAAAGGACAAACAACAAGATATCACCTCATTCAAGATGCCCCCTTGGCATTCCTCTGAGATTATTTTCTTTCTTTCTTTCTTTCTTTCTTTCTTTCTTTCTTTCTTTCTTTCTTTCTTTCTTTCTTTCTTTCTCTCTTTCTTTCTTTCTTTCTCTTCCTCTTCCTCCTCCTCCTCCCTCCTCCTCCTCCTCCTCCTCCTCCTCCTCCTCCTCCTCCTCCTCCTCCTCCTCCTCCTCCTCCTCCTCCTCCTCCTCCTCCTCCTCCTCTCTCTTCTTCTTCTTCTTCTTCTTCTTCTTCTTCTTCTTCTTCTTCTTCTTCTTCTTCTTCTTCTTCTTCTTCTTCTTCTTCTTCTTCTTCTTCTTCTTCTTCTTCTTCTTCTTCTGCAGTTGGGATTAAGTGACTTGCCCAGGATCACACAGCTAGGAAGTGTTAAGTGTCTGAGGCCGGACTTCAGGGCAGGTGCTCTATCCACTGTGCCACTTAGCTATCCCACCTCTGAGATTATTTTCAAATAATCCTGTATATCTATTGTTTGGAAATAATTATTTACATGTTTTTTCCCTCATTATTCTGTGTGTATTTAAAGAAAGAACTGTTTTTGCCTGTAACATTAGTTGACTTGACTTTATTTCCATTTAGTCCCAGGGGACAAAACCAGTAGCAATAGGTAGAAGTGAAAAGGCAGATTTAAAATGAATGTCAGGGGAAAAACATCTTCTTAACAAGATTGTCCCAAAATGGGGATGTCTATTCCCCTTCTTTGGGCATCTTAAAGCAGAAGTTGAAGGACTACTTGTTGGATATTTTATGGTGGGGGATCTGCTTCATGGCACAGTGTATAGAGTTCAGGATTTCGAGTCAGAAAGGATTTGCAAACCTTAAAATGTTGCTGCTGCAATAGATGGCCACTGAGTCCCTTCCAACTCTCAGTTTTGTGATTCTGTAATGAAGAGAGTGAAGATATCAAAGACTGAATATTGTTCTATGCTCTCTAGACATGTTTGCCCATGACTTACAGCATTCAGTTCCTTTATTTCCTTCCTTACCTTAGGATACAACTGACTATTTCTCCTCAACCTTTCCTGCCCCATTGAGGTGGATATGATTGCATTCACTGATTAGTATGAGGCTTCTTTTATCCTCTCTATAAAAACATACTTCTCAAAGTTGCAGAGCATTAGTAAGGACCTAAATGCATTTTGCTATGTATATTAAACATACATTTTGAACTGCTTTGACTAGAATGACAAATGAAGCAAATGGAAATTAAAACAATGAAGACAATGTGCAATTATTTATGAAATTATTTCACATAATCATCCTCTGAATTAATTTTTTCCCTGAGCAAAAGTTATCAGAGCCAAACTACATTATAATCTATCAAAACTGTAAGCCTTCTTGCTTCTATAGTTAATATGTCAATATTGCAATTAGCCATCAATACCTAATTACATATGGCTTGGAAAAGCATTATTAGTGGGGCATTACTTCCCAAATTATTGAGCCCCTTCTCTAAAAGTGGGCATTATTGGACAGAATGATTAGAATAACAGCATCTTCAAGAATCATAGGGAAGGCTTCTTTTGATATTCTGGGCTTTCTGAGGTCTAAGTTTGGATGATAGCCTAACCTAGAACAAGGCATAGAAAATAACATAACTTCCCCTTAGACCTGAAGAAAAAGTTTGGTAGTGAAGTCTAAATCCTAATTGAACATTAAAAATGCTTTTTATTCAACTAAAAAAAATCCTGGGATGGAAGATGTTAAAAAGGTGATGTTAAAGAGACAACAGAATGTTTCTTGAATAATGAATAAGACCTTGATCCAGATATGTGATCCTGATATCTAAGGTCATGTTTCAGAATATAAAATGGAAGCACGTGTAGATATATAAACTAGGGAATACATCTGCTATACCTCTTTTCTCTCTAATATTTTGTGCTTTATGCATGAATGTTCGGCCTTCCACCTCTTGAAAAACTTTCTCTCTCTCTCTCTCTCTCTCTCTCTCTCTCTCTCTCTCTCTCTCTCTCTCTCTCTCCCCTATGAGAATGCCCACATATCAAAGATGTCAACCAAATGGAACCTGCCTCTAACTTGTGAATGGCTCAAGTGAAACATGGCAGACTAGAAACAAGAGAGTCAGGAATCAAACAAACAAACAAAATATCCAAAGTGGGGGAAACTGTTTGCAAGAGGGACAAATATTAGGCCCCCAAACCTAGTGTAATTTGACTTACAAAGGAAGACAAATGTGTTAAAACATAGTTATTGAACTATTAGAAAACTAAATTCATGGACTCTAGGTTAAGAATCCCAAAGGGTATTTCACAGTCTTTAAGAACTAACTAGAAAAAACCTTGGAGTTTACTTAATCCAAAGTAAATTTACAATGTATCCTCTGTAAAGTATAATTAATAAGGAGGTATCCAGCTTATAACTGAAGATCTAAAGAGAGAGTGTGGGGTTTATTAGTTCCTAAGAGAGCCCATTCCAATTTGGGATAGTTGTGGCATTCTGTCTCCTCCAACCCACATATGCATCAAGTCTAAATCTGCTCCCTTGCAAAATCTAGCTTCAAACTCTGTCTTTTTGGGAACAAGTAAATAAATTTATTCTTTTTTTTTCTAGTTGAAAAACCTCTAAATGCCTGGAATTTACTATTTCCCCACCCTTCTTTCCATTCCTATCAATAGATTTTTCTATTCTAGGCTAAATATACTCCGTTCTTTTAACTGATTCTCATTCAAGCTCTGTCACCATCCTGGTGACCCCTTTCTGGATAGTTTCTTACTTGTCTATGGGACCTGGAGCTGACCACAATGTTGGGGATTAATCAGGGGAGGGAGCAGCATGGCTATATTCTGAACACTTAATGGAATCTAAGGTCACCTTATTTAATATTATTTTTTTTTGGCTTTCGTATTACCCTAATTATCCAGATAGAACTTTTTTAAAAAATTTATTTATTTATTTAATAGCCTTTTATTTACAGGTTATATGCATGGGTAACTTTACAGCATTAACAATTGCCAAACCTCTTGTTCCAATTTATCACCTCTTACCCCCCACCCTCTCCCCCAGATAGCAGGATGACCAGTAGATGTTTAATATATTAAAATATAAATTAGATACACAATAAGTATATATGACCAAACCGTTATTTTGCTGTACAAAAAGAATCAGACTCTGAAATATTGTACAATTAGCTTGTGAAGGAAATCAAAAATGCAGGTGGGCATAAATATAGGGATTGGGAATTCAATGTAATGGTTTTTAGTCATCTCCCAGAGTTCTTTTTCTGGGCATAGCTAGTTCAGTTCATTACTGCTCCATTAGAAATGATTTGGTTGATCTCGTTGCTGAGGATGGCCTGATCCATCAGAACTGGTCATCATCTAGTATTGTTGTTGAAGTATATAATGATCTCCTGGTCCTGCTCATTTCACTCAGCATCAGTTCGTGTAAGTCTCTCCAGGCCTTTCTGAAATCATCCTGTTGGTCATTTCTTACAGAACAGTAATATTCCATAATATTCATATACCACAATTTATTCAGCCATTCTCCAAGTGATGGGCATCCATTCAGTTTCCAGTTTCTAGCCACTACAAAGAGGGCTGCCACAAACATTCGTGCACATACAGGTCCCTTTCCCTTCTTTATAATCTCTTTGGGATATAAGCCCAGTAGTAACACTGCTGGATCAAAGGGTATGCACAGTTTGATAACTTTTACATAGTTTCAAACTACTCTCCAAAATGGTTGGATTCATTCACAACTCCACCAACAATGCATCAATGTCCCAGTTTTCCCGCATCCCCTCAACAATCATCATTATTTTTCCTGTCATCTTACAATCTGACAGGTGTGTATGGTATCTTAGAGTTGTCTTAATTTGCATTTCTCTGATTAATAATGACTTGGAGCATCTTTTCATATGACTGGAAATAGTTTCAATTTCTTCACCTGAGAATTGTCTGTTCATATCCTTTGACCATTTTTCAGTTGGAGAATGGCTTGATTTTTTATAAATTAGAGTTAATTCTCTATGTATTTTGGAAATGAGGGCCTTTATCAGAACCTTTGACTGTAAAAATATTTTCCCAATTTATTGCTTCCCTTCTAATCTTGTCTGCATTAGTTTTATTTGTACAAAAACTTTTCAGTTTGGTATAATCGAAATTTTCTATTTTGTGATCAGTAATAATCTCTAGTTCTTCTTTGGTCATAAAGTCCTTCCCCTTCCACAGGTCTGAGAGGTAAACTATCCTGTGTTCCTCTGATTTATTAATAATTTCAATCTTTATGCCTAGGTCATGAACCCATTTTGACCTTATCTTGGTGTACGGTTTTAAGTGTGGATCAATGCCTAGTTTCTGCCATCTTAGTTTCCAATTTTCCCAGCAATTTTTATCAAACAGTAAATTCTTATCCCAAAAGCTGGGGTCTTTGGGTTTGTCAAAGACTAGGTTGCTATATTTGTTGACTGTTTTATCCCTTGAACCTAACCTATTCCACTGATCAACTAATCTATTCCCTAGCCAATACCAAATGGTTTTGGTAACTGCTGCTCTATAATATAGTTTTATATCTGGTACAGCTAAGCCACCTTCATTTGATTTTTTTTTTCATTAATTCCCTTGAAATTCTTGACCTTTTGTTTTTCCATATGAATATTGTTGTTATTTTTTCTAGGTCATTAAAATAGTTTTTTGGGAGTCTGATTGGTATAGCACTAAATAAATAGATTAGTTTAGGTAATATTGTCATCTTTATTATATTTGCTCGCCCTATGCAAGAGCATTTAATATTTTTCCAATTGGTTAGATCAGAATTAATTTGTGTGAAAAGTGGTCTGTAATTTTGCTCATAAAGTTTATGATTTTCCCTTGGCAGATAGATTCCTAAATATTTTATATTATCAGTAGTTACTTTAAATGGAATTTCTCTTTGTAATTCTGACTGTTGGATTTTGTTAGTGATATATAAGAATGCTGATGACTTATGTGGGTTTATTTTATAACCAGCAACTTTGCTAAAGTTGTGGATTATTTCTAATAACTTTTAGTAGAATCTCTGGGGTTCTCTAAGTATACCATCATGTCGTTGGCAAAGAGTGATAATTTGGTTTCCTCATTGCCTATTCTTATTCCTTTAATCTCTTTCTCAGCTCTTATTCCCAAAGCTAGTATTTCTAATACAATATTAAATAGTAACTGTGATAGTGGGCAACCTTGTTTCACTCCAGATCTTATTGGGAATGGTTGCAGTTTGTCTCCATTACATATGATGCTTACTGATGGTTTTAAATAGATGCTGCTGATTATTTTAAGGAAAAGTCCATTTATTCCTATACTCTCAAGTGTTTTTAATAGGAATGGATGTTGGATTTTATCAAATGCTTTTTCTGCATCTATTGAGATGATCATATGGTTTTTGTTAATTTGGTTATTAACATGGCCAATTATATTGATAGTTTTCCTAATATTGAACCAGCCCTGCATTCCTGGTATAAATCCTACTTGATCATAGTGTATTATCCTGGAGATGATTTTCTGTAGTCTTTTTGCTAATATCTTATTTAAGATTTTAGCATCAATATTCATTAGGGAGATTGGTCTATAATTTTCTTTCTCTGTTTTCAACCTACCTGGTTTAGGTATCAGTACCATGTCTGTGTCATAAAAGGAATTTGGTGGGACTCCTTCATTCCCTATTTTATCAAACAATTTATATAGCATTGGGACCAATTGTTCTTTAAATATTTGGTAGAATTCACATGTAAATCCGTCTGG
The DNA here is from genome assembly GCF_902635505.1 of Sarcophilus harrisii. Taxonomy (NCBI): domain Eukaryota; kingdom Metazoa; phylum Chordata; class Mammalia; order Dasyuromorphia; family Dasyuridae; genus Sarcophilus; species Sarcophilus harrisii. The sequence goes on along the minus strand of NC_045428.1, from coordinate 410,907,465 downwards.
TCCTGGGGATTTTTTCTTAGGGAGTTGTTTAATTGCCTGTTCTATTTCTTTTTCTGAAATGGGACTATTCAAGCAATTTACTTCCTCCTCTGTTAGTCTGGGAAGTCTATATTTTTGGAAGTAGTCATCCATTTCACTTAGTTTATCAAATTTATTGGCATAAAGTTGAGAAAAATAACTCCTTATTATTTCTCTAATTTCCTCTTCATTGGTGGAAATTTCTCCCTTTTCATTTTTAAGACTACTAATTTTATTTTCCTCCCTCCTTTTTCTACTCAGATTTACCAAAGGCTTATCTATTTTATTGGCCTTTTCATAGAACCAACTCTTAGTTTTATTAATTAGTTCAATAGTTTTTTTACTTTCAATATTTTTAATTTCTCCTTTTAATTTTAGAATTTCAAATTTAGTATTTGATTGGAGGTTTTTAATTTGGTCTATTTTAGTTTTTTTTAGTTGTAAGCCCAATTCATTAATCTTTTCTTTCTCTGTTTTATTCAAGTAAGCCTCTATGGATATAAAATTCCCTCTTATTACTGCTTTCGCTGCATCCCACAAATTTTGGTATGACGTCTCATCATTGTCATTATCTTGCGTGAAATTATTAATTAATCCCTCCCTCCCCGCCTTGAATCTTTTCCCCTTCCTTCCCTTGTTACTCTTTTTATTTTCCCTTTTCCTCTCCCCTTTTTAATGAGGCAAGAGAGAATTTTCTCTAAAACAAATGTCAATTATCTTTTCTTTGAGCCAACTCTGATGAGAGTAAGATTCACACAATGTTCCTCCCCCTCTCTAAATTCCCTCAGATATGATAAGTTTCCTTTGCCTCTTTGCATGATGTGGTTTCCCTCTTTTTATCCCTCCTTCCCACCTTATTCTGCCATCATTCCTTTTCCATATCTACTTCCCTTTTTTATGTTATATCAGTAAAATCAAATTATACATGTATTCTTTTTGTATATCCACAACAGAAATACAGTTCTCAAGAGTTATTTTTACCTTTTCTGCATCTCTTGAGTTCTATGGTTGGAGATCAAATTTTTTGTTTAGTTCTGTTTTTTTCCTTAGAAACAAATGGAATTCATTTGTTTCATTAAATGTCCATCTTCTTCCCTGGAAGAAAATGCTCAGCTTAGCTGGGTAGTTTATTCTTGGCTGCATCCCAAGTTCTTTTGCCTTTTGGAATATCAGATTCCATGCCCTTTGGTCCTTTAATGTGGAGGCAGCCAGATCTTGGGTGATCCTTATTGTGGCACCTCGGTATTTAAATTTTTTTTTTTTTTTTGGCTGCTTGTAAAATTTTTCCTTAATCTGATAGTTCTGAAATTTGGCCACAATATTCCTTGGGGTTTTTATTTTAGGGTTTCTTTCAGAAGGTGTTCAATGAATTCTTTCAATGTCTATTTTACCTTCTGATTCTATTATATCTGGGTAATTCTCTTTGATGATTTCTTGTAAAATAGTATCTATGCTCCTTTTTTCATCATAGTTTTCGGAAAGTCCAATAATCCTCAAATTATCTCTCCTAGATCTATTTTCTAAGTCTGTCATTTTTGCAAGTAGATACTTCATGGTTTTTCCAGTTTGTCATTTTTTTGTTTTTGCTTGACTGATTCTTGCTGTCTCAATGAATCATTAGTTTCTATTTGTTCCATTCTAATTTTTAAAAATTATTTTCTTCATTAGCTTTTTTACTTCTTTTCTGTATATGTCAATTGAGTTTTTAAATGTATTGTTTTGGTCTGTGGAATTTTTTTCCATTTCACTAATTTTTTTTTTTTAGTGAATTATTTTCTTTTTCCAATTCACAGATCCTACTTTCTTACGAGTTCTTTGTCTTTTCCAATTCACAAATCTTACTTTCTTGTGAGTTCTTTGTCTTTTCCAATTCACAAATCCTACTTTCTAGTGAATTCTTTATTTTTTCCAATTCACAATTTTTACTTTCCTGAGATTTTTTTACTTTTTCCAATTCGTATTTCAGGAAGTTGTTGCTCTCTTGTAAGGCTTCTCTTTCCTTTCCCCATTTATCTTCTAACTCTCTTTTGAGACTTTTAATGGTCTCTTCTATGAGAGTATCATGTAAAAGAGGACAGTCTGGTGCATTTTTGCTATTTGCTGTCTCTTCAGGTTTGCTGACCTGCTCTTTTTCCGCATAGAAGCTGTCGATCTCTTTTCATCTTTTTATTCATGTTTTAAAGCCTTTAGGGTATGCCACCTAGGCAAGGGGGTTACCAGCTTCCTCTGCAGAGCAGAGAGAGATGTAAACCGATTTCCAGCTCTGAGGTATGGGAGTGCTCTAAGTGAGAGTTTTCCCTTCCCCCAACAGGAGGTGGATTCAGCACTGGCCAAGCTATCGAACTGCCCAGTAGGGATGTGTGGGTTAGCGATTGCCCTAGGCTAGAGACTAAGGGGTGAAAGTGTCACTGCCCCAGGCCGGAGCCTCTTTTGGAGCTGTGGGTGTTAGCAGTTGACCTTAAAGCGCAGATTCTACAGGAATTCTGCCCAGCAGTCTCTGCTCCAGTGTCTCTGCCCCAATGTCTCTGCCCCAACGTCTCTGCCCGACAAATCGGCCCTGCGATAGCTCTATGGCCCCAAGCCGAGCCCCCAACTGCGCAGATTAAAGGGTAACCTGGGCTGTGCCTTCCTGCCGTGCCGGTTCACAACTGCCCCAAGGAAAAGCCCCGCACTGCTGGTTGGGGCTGCGAGCTTGTGCTGAGATCTGTGCTTTCACTTTCCGTTTGAGGCTCTCCTCGGAACCTAATTTCTCTCCCAGTCTAGGCTGATCTCCCCCCTAGCCCTGGAACAAACCTTTTTTGTAGAGACTGCAGATTTTCTTTGGCTGGTGAGTTGTTATACTTCTTATCTTTACGAATTGTAGCAGTCAAGACTATTTTTGAGGCTCAATATAATATTGATAAAGAGGGTAAGAGAAGAACTTAGAAAGTCACATGTGCCTTCTCCACCATCTTGGCTCCGCCCTCCCCCAAATAGAACTTTTAAAACCAATCTTTCCTCCTTCTTTAATCTCAACTTTTTATTAATCATTTTTATTCTTTTTATTGTCCCACATTCAGGAATAGCTCTGAATTTGGAAGAAAAATCAATGGCAAAATGACGATGAAATATTTGTTTTAAGGCATATTTCTTAGAGATTTAGATTCTTCTCAGTGCAAATAGACATTCATGATCATTTAGTACATTCCCTTCAATTTATAGGTAAGAAAATTCAGCATCAAAAAGGTGAAGTGACTTGCCCAGAGTCACATAATGAGAACATGGCAAAGTCTTTGTTTAATAGTTTCTGAGAGTTCTACATTCTTCCCATTACTCCCAAATCAAGCATTTTTGAATACTTATATCTTTCAAAGCATGTCACATCAACTCTCATAACATCGAACAGTATCTTTGCAAGACTGAGCAGTTATCATTGTGTCCCTTTTATATGAAGAAATTTACTCACAAATAGATTAAGTAACTTATTTGAAGTCACAAAGCCAGATGAACTCAGGTCTTTTCACTTTAAGCCCAATGTTTTTTGTACATCATAATGCTTCCTTGAAGGCACTAGACACAAAACTCCTATGAGGCTGAAAGCATTAGGGTTCTGAGTTAGTTGAAGATGGGGACTTTTAGTCAGACAGAGTTGAAAATTTTTATGGCAATTACAAAGTAAACAAAATTTCTGGAAAGTTAACAGAGTTTTCCTTTGTTTCATAACCATTTCTTGGCTTTATCATTTTTATTAAGATTTAATTTTGAATATTCTTCATGTTAATTATGAAAATTATCTCTTTATCATTTCCCTTTCCTGATTTATGGTTTCATTGATGAGCAGAACTTCTAGTATGGAAATTTTCATCATGGATTCGTAAATACAAGTACTTTATGATGTAGTCTTAGGTAGTTGTGCAGGTTCAGAATAATTAAGTGATTTGTTCATAACATATTAATATATGAAGGAACATGGACTTAAAGCCAAGTCTTCTCAACCCTAAGACTGGACTTTTATCACTATGCAACACTATATCTCCATCATTGTCTACAGGATTTATTTATATTTTTGAATGCAAATTCTTTGAGGATCAGAATTATTTAGCTCCTGCTATTGAATGACTTATACCTAGGACAGTGCCCTCAAAATAGGAGATATTTAATAAATGCTTATTTTTTTCCAGGTAACCTGAAAGGCCTGGACTTGATTATCTTTGAGATGGTCATCTGTCTACAACAATCGGTAGAAAGATTGATTTGAAATCAAGAAGACCTGAGTTGGAATATTTCCTCAAATTGTTGTTTGTCCTTTGTTCTCTTCTTCTTGAGTTCAAATCTGACCTTAGACATTCATTAGTTATAAGATACTGGGCAAATGATTTAGTCTCTTATCACCTCAATTTCCTTATCCCATAAAATGAGGGAATTGGTCTTGGTGGTTTGCAAGTTCCCTTTCAGCTTTGAATTTGTGATCTTGCCATCCTGAAAGCCATTATAGTTTTAAGCATGTTACCTCTATCCTGCACTTTCCTCCCCATAAAAATCTAATCCAAATCAACTTACAAATGTTTGTTGGAAACCCTTCGTGGTTCCAGATATCATAGGGAAATAAAAAAGTAAAATGATATAGTTGCTGCTTTTGAAAAGTGTATAATTAAATTATAAAAATAAGTCTTTGGAATATAAAACAATTAAAAGACAATACAAGATGGGCTATGAATAAATTCTTAGTTGTTTAACAAAGATAGTATTATGTGAAGTCAAAAAGGAGAGACTATTTTAAAAAATATTACATGGAAGCATCTTAAATAAAGCTGAAATTTGAAGAGTTAGAAGAACTGAAGTGGAGGAAAGAGAGAAAGGAGCATAGAATATCTGAGGTGAGAGGAACAGTGAAAAGCCTGGCTGCACTGAAGCCAATACAATATGAGATAAAAGGAATGCAAGATAACTTTAGGCAAATAAGGCTGAACCAGACCATGGAAAACTTTATTTTTGTTAAATTTATTTATTTAATATTTTCCCCAGGTATATTTAAAACTTTTTTAATATTCATTTTTTAAACGTTTGAGTTCCAAATTTTCTCTCTTATCCCTATCCCCAATTAAGAAACCCCATGTGAAATTATGCAAAACATTTCCATAAAAGTTATATTATGAAAGAAAATATAGGTCTCCCACCTAATGAAAAAAAATCCAGCAAGAAAAAATGAAATTAATGAGAGAGAATTTCCATTTTTTTTTTTGCCCCAAGAGTTACTATGAATATTTTTTGTATATATAGGTCCTTTTCCTTTTTAAAAAATCTGTTTTGGTATGCAAACCTCACAGTTAGGTTGGTAGGTCAAGGATAGGCATGAATTTATAACCCCTTGGGCATTAATCATATCTTTTGTTTATTTATCAATTGGGGCATGGCTCTTATTTTTATAAATCTGACTCAATTCCCTCTATGTTTGAGAAATAAAGCCTTATCAGAGAAACTTCCTTGAAAATTATTTTTATAATTATGATCACTAACTGTATTTCTTCCCACCTCCAATTTATTTTCTCTCTTCTTTCACCTTGTTCCTCATGGAGGACTTTAAAAATCTCATCTAACATCAGACATGTTTAAAATTCTATTCCTGATCTTATTTAGTTCTGCTTAAACTCCTTGGGACTTATCTAAAGGATGGGAAAAGTTACGGAAAAAAGTAGGAGGAGCAGATGTTAATTTCACCCTGAATTTCACCCTTATATAGGATCTGACATCTTGGTGAATAATAAGAGACATTATCAGAATTAACTGGATTATTAGAGGGCTTTTGGTTCTGAAACCTCTCATACTTATTTCCAATGTGATCTTGTGAAACCACTTAAATTAAGCCTTTGCTTATTCACCTGAAAAATGATCAGGTTTGTACTAGATTGGCCATTAGGTGCTTTAAAGCTCTAGTTCTACACTACTACTACTGCTGCTGCTGCTTACTGCTGTTGCTACTTTCTAGCATTTTTACTAAATAAAGTTTGCTAAAACTTTAAGGTTGACAAAACCCTTTAAACACATTACCTCTTTTGGTCTTCATAACAACCTTATGAAGTGGGTGTTAAAATCATACCTGTTTTACACATGAAGAAATTGAAGCTCTCAAATGTTAACTTGTTCATGGTCATACAACTAATAAATTTCTGAGGCAAAATTTGAACCAAAGTCTTCCTAATTTCAAGTCCAGCACTCTATCTACAATATTACCTTGCTTCCTTTATGACTCTCATGTTCATCTAAGTCTAATTCATCAGCTATTTTCAAAAGTGTCCTAAGGAATTAAACCCAATCCAAGAAAAATAATTTGTCTAAAAAATTCAGTGAATTAACATTCAATTCAAAAAGCTGTTTTTGTTTGTTTATTTTATTGAATATCAGTGATGTACCTAAGACTGAACTAGGAATTATATGGTAGACAAATGAAATTCAAGATATGACTTTGCCCTCATGGAAATACTCAGCAATATTTTCATAAGAACTACCCTCCTATTTCCAAGTCCTAGCTCTTCCTGTCATTCATATTTCACCTTTTTGATAGTCTATAACTGAATTCCATAGGAAACATTGGCCTAAGATGAACTGGTTGGTTAGAGACCAAATTAGTTTACATTGCTTCCCAACTCACCAAAGTAAATAGCAGCAAATGAATGAAATATTCAATAAGGAGCACTCTTTTTAGCAAAGCCAAATGATATGTTGGACAGCTTTGCCACTTTGTGGGGCTTGAGCAAGTATTGGCATGGCATCAATCAGGTATTGTTACCTAATCTCTCATTCCATTTTCCCTGTCGTTCCTGATATGTCTCGTTAAGTTGCTATCATTGAGATCACTGATATATTTTATTTTATGGGGAAAACAGGGTAATAATGGTCAAATGACAATCCACATTACATCCCAGTAATTGGAATCTAGGCAAATGTGAGAAGTTTCTAGGATTCATTATTTGTCAGACAATCATATTGCAAGAGTTAGAATAATGAAGAAAATATTTAGCTTTCTTGAAAAATATACACATATAACACCTAATTTCTCTTATCTGTAACCAGAAGAAATTTAGGAAATCCTTTTCCAGAGATCCAAACTCTTAGGGGCATATATATATATATATATATATATATATATATATACATACATACACACATACATATATACATACACATATATATATATACACACACATACATATATCTATCTATCTATATCTATATCTATAGATATAGATATAGATATATATGGGCCTATGGAAAAATGCATTAAAATATTCATTTCTTACGAGTATCATTGATAACAAGTCTGTCCCTAAAGAATAATTAAAATGCATGACTTTAAATATCCTGAGTTACTAAATAGAAATTTGAAGTTCTCTGAATCACTTTGGCTATTTAACAACTAGACAGTGTATGTATGTATGTATATTATAAATGTATAAAAAGCTTCCTGATCATTAGGCAAGGACAATGTAACATACATCTTGTCTATTTGTAGTTTATCTGGTCCACACCTGTGAATACCACAGTGTAAAAGGCAATTAGGGAAAAACAGATCTTTCACAACCAGATATGCAGGTTATACATGTAAAAATGAAGGCAAGATTTCTAAGGAATACTGTCCCTTACCAAAATATCAATGTTTGTGTCTTCATAGTATTGATAATGTTTGGAAATGAAAAAATAAACAAATATTAACATGCCCTACCCCCAGATATCCAAGTGTAAAAGTAAAAATGAAAAGAAAAATAAGAAAAAGAAAAAGAGAAAAGAAAGAAAAGAAAGCAGAAGAAAAGAAAGGATAAGAAAAGAAAAGAAAACATGAAAAATGAGGGAAAGGTAAGGAAGAGGGAAGCAGAAGGAGAAAGGGGAAAAACAAGGAAAGGAGGGGAAAGGGAAAGGCTGTGATTTTTATTGGGCTACTTTATGGTAGAATGGTAGCTCATAGTTACTTCTACAGTATATATACATATTATTACTTCTATCCTCTCTATTTGCTATGTAGCAATCAAAAAAAGATTGATACATAAAATTGCGGCATTGATTGGAACTTAATATATAGGTGTAATGATAAAAGAAAGAAACAATACAACGTATTTGTGTCATCTTACAGAGCATTTAATGTAGCTAATCAGTAAACTGTTCAATTAGAAGATATTAAATTGCTTGCTATTAATTTTTTTCAACATCAAATAATACACCCATTCCCTTAAAACATAAAATATTTAGGCATAAGTCATTCAGCATTTGCTTGGGTAGCACAAGATAGACTCAACCTCAGTAAGAAGACCATTACCTACAATACTGTATGCACCCTTGCTGTTCTCAGGAACATCATCAAAGCTAAAACCAAGGCAACAAACAAGATATCCATTGGAAAACCTAGTTAGCAATGCAAGTTATAGGGAAGATATAATGACTTTTGAGACTGGTGTGTATCATCTTCTTTCATGAAATTATGTAAAAGGTAATTTTACATTTGGGTAAGCTCCCAAGGCAGGACATAGAGAACTGGATTGTGACTTCTATTTATGTCAAAAGGAGTCAAGAGGCTGTATTCCTCAGGTACCACTTTGAAAGTGTACCTATGAAGGTCATAAACAGGAGGAATTTATTTATGGAAAGAGTGGGCGGAAGTTTTAAGCAGCATTATGTCATAGATTATTTGGGTTTTTTAAACATGTGTTTTTAAAACTTTGAGTTCCAGATTCTCTCCCTTATTCCCACCCCAACTCCTCATTAAAAAAGCACATGTGAAGTTATGCAAAATATTTCCATAAGTCATGTTGTAAAAGAAAACATAGTTCTCCCCTAAAAAAGTTCTCAAGAAAAATAAAGTAAAAAGAGAGTTAAAGAGAGAGAGAAACATATACACACTCAGAGAGAGAGAGAGAGAAAGAGAGAATGCTTCATTTTGTAGTCAGACACAATCAGTTCTTTCTCTGGTTATGGATAGGATTTTTCATCATAAGTCTTTTAGAGTAGTCATGAATCATTCTATTACTGGGAATAGCAAAGACATTCACAGCTGATCTTCCCAGAACATTGCTATTATTTAGTACACAATACATTTCACTTTGCTTGATTTTATAGACGGCTTTCCATGGAGAGCACTTTGTCTATCATTTCCCACAGAACAATAACATTCAGTCACAATCACAAACCACCATTTATTCATCCCCAATTTATGGGCTTCCCCTTAATTTCCAATTTTTTTTTTTCTTGAGAAGAGAGCTGTAATAAATATTTTTGTAAATACAGGTCATCGTTTTCCTTTATTTTTAAATCTCTTTTGGCATTCATGCTTAGTAGTGGTATTGTTAGGTAAATGGATATGCATGTATTTGTAGCTCTTTGGGCATAGTTCATATCTTATGATCATTTGTCAATTGGAGCATGACATTTTTTTTTAAATTTAACTTATTTCCCTATATGTTTGAGAAATGAGGCCTTCTCAGAGAAATTTGCTTCAAAATTATTTTTTTTAATTGCTAACTACATTCCCCCTCCCCCCACCCTATAAATTCTATTCTCTCTCTATTTTTACCCTGTGCTTCCTCAAAAGTTTTTGGCTATTGACCACTCCTTCCCTCAATATGCCCTCTCTTCTATCACTTTTCCTCCTTCCAGTATCCCCTTTCCCTCCTTCCTTGCAGGGTAAGATAACTTTCTATACCTATATTGAGTATATATGTTATTTCCTCTTTGAGCCATTTCTGATGAGAGTAAGGTCCATTCACTCCTCCTTTCCTCCCTCATTTTCCCTCTACTATAAAAAGCTTTTTATTGATGCTTTTATGGCAGATAACTTACACCATACTATGTTTCCATTTCCCTTTCTTTCAGTACAATCCTCTATCTTTTAAATATTTTTATTATCTTTTAGATATTAACTCTTCATATTCAATTCATACCTATCCCCTTTGTCTATATATACTCCTTCTAACTGCCATAATAATGAGACAGTTCTGATGAGCTATAAATATCATCCTTCTATGTAAGAATGTAAAAATACAAGCCTTATTAAGTCCTTTATGATTTCCCTTTCTTGATTACCTACTTATATTTCTCCTAAATCTTGTATCTGAAAATAAAATTTTTTATTCAGCTCTGGTCTGTTCACCAAGAATGCTTAAAAATCTTTTATTTCATTGTATTTCCACCTTTTCCTTTAAAGGATCATACTCAGTTTGGCTGAGTAGGTGATTCTTGGTTATAATCTTATTTCCATTGCTCTCTGGAATATCACATTCCAAGTCTTCTGTTTTTTTAATGTAGAAGTGTTAAATCTTGTGTTATCTTGACTGTGGCTCCACTATGCTTGAATTGTTTCTTTCTGGATGCTTGCAATATTTTCTCCTTGATCTGAGAGTTCTGGAATCTGGTTATAATATTTTTCATAATTTTCATTTTTGGATCTCTTTTAAGAAGTGATTGGTGGATTTTTTTTTCAATTTTTATTTTACCCTTTGATTTAGATTATCAGAACAATTTTCTCTTATAATTTCTTGGTAAATTATGTTTAGGCTCTTTTTTTTTTATTACAAGTTTCAGGTAGACCAATATTTTTAAAATAATCTCTCCTGTATCTATTTTGTGAATCAGTTGTTTTTCCAATGAGATATTTCATATTTTTCTTTTGTTTTCATTATTCTGATTTTGCTTTATTGTACCTTGATTTCTCATAAAGCTATTAACATCTATTTGCTCAACTCTAATTTTTAAGGAATTATTTTCCTCAGTGAGCTTTTGAACCTTCTTTTCCATTTGACCAATTTTAATTTTTAAGGCATTCTTCTCATTAGCTTTTTGTATTTCTTATTGCATCACTATCAATTGTCTTTTCCTTTTTTTCTTTAACTCTATTACTTGATTTTCAAAATATTTTTGAGCTTTTCCATGACCAGAGACCAATTCTTCTTTTTCATAGAGTTGGGGGATGTGTGCTTCAACTTCGTTTCATTTTTTGAGTGTGTGTTTTGATCTGAGACCCAAGACTGGGGCTGCATTGGTATGGCCTGCACTGGGACTCCATGCTGAACTCCCTTCCTGATTCTATAGATCTTTCTTGTAACCTAAGTTGTCTCTTTCTGTGTTTGGATGCTCTAAAATTTGTAGAGTTGTTATTTAAAGGAATTTGGAACAGTATGGGGGAGAGCATGGTGAGTTGCTGTCTTGCTTTCTTAGATCCTCAATTTTAATTTTTAGGAAATTGTTTTCTTCAGTGAGCTTTTGCACCTTCTTTTCAATTTAGTCAATTCTACTTTTTAAAGCTCTTTTCCCTTCAATGAATTTTTGTGCCTCTTTTCCCACTTGACTAACTCTGCTTTTCAAAACATTCTTTTCCTCATTGGTTTTTGGTATCTCTTTTACTATTTGGTCTAGTCTATTTTTAAAGATATCATATTTTCAGTATTGTGTATATGTATGTTTGTTTGTTTTTTATACAGCTATTGACTTTTCTTCTTCTCCTCTTCCTCCTTTCTCCTTCACCTTCCTTCTTTTTTCTTCTGCACGGTAATGAGGGTTAAGTGGCTTGCCTAGTATCACATGGCCAGAACTCAGGTTTTTCTGACTCCAGGGCCAGTGCTCTATTTACTGTGCCATCTAGCTGCCCTTTTGACTAATTTTTTTCATGATTTTCTTGCATTATTCTCATTTCTATTGCCAATTTTTCACTACCTCACATATTTGATTTTCAAAATCCTTTTTCAATGCTTCCATGGCCTGAAACCAATTCTTATTTTTCTTGAAGGCTTTAGATATAGGAGATTTGACCTTGTTATCTTTGTGAGTGGGTTTTGAACTTCCTTCTCCTCTCTTTTTTTTTTTTTTTTTTTTTTTTGGTGAGCACTTTTTTCTGTTACTTGCTCATTTCCCCAGCCTATTGACCTTTAACTCTATCTTAAGTAAAGCTCTGCTTTCAGGGTGGAGGGGACGTTGTCCTAAGTTTCAGAGATTTTAAAAAGAGATACTTCTAGGGACCTGTAAGTTTTTACTTCTTCCAAGGAGGTATAATTTAAAGAGAGGTGTGTTTACTACTCTCCTAGACTGTGAAAAACCAAAGCACTCTTTTCCTGCTATGGAACTGTGAAAGGTGTCTACTCCACTGCAGCCTCAAGCTCTGTTGAACTAGTGCTTCTCTTTGCCTCTTCTGTGCTACTACTTTCAACCAGGACTGTGACCCAGATCTGTGTATGCACAAACCAACATTTCTTCTCCCAGTGTGGGCAAAGAGACTTCTGTAACTTCAATCCCTTTATTGTCTGTGGACTGAGAGCTCTAGAATCAATCACTGCCACTACCAATTCACAATCATATCCAAATCCTGTAGCTGGTTTGCTGAGGTCTGATCTCAGCCTGTGCTGGATTGTACTTTATCTCACCTGTGTGCAACAGAACCTTCCTGCTGATCTTTTGAATTGTCTTTGGTGGGCAAATTATTTCACCTTGTCTTTTTATGGGTCCTGCTGCTCTAGAAACTGTTTTATGACATTACTTAATTCAGAAGGTATGGAGGAGAGTTCAGGCAAGTCATTGCCTTTTCTCTGCCACCTTGGTTCCACCTCCCACTATCCTACCTGACTTCTTTTAAGTTCCAACTAAAATTCAACTTTCTGCAAGAAGCCTTCCCTAACCCCTTTTAATTCTAGTGCCTTATCTCTCCTAATACTTCTTATTTATCTTTTATATAGTTTGTTTTTTCAAATATTTGGTTGCATGCTATTTCCCCTATTAGATTGTAAGAACTTTGAGGGCAGGGACTATTTTTTTTTTATCTCTTTGTATCCCTAATACTTAGCACAAAATGCCTGGCACATAGAAGGTATTTAAAATGTATTGTTGATTGATTGAAATATATCTTATTCTTTTCTATCCTTGGCAGAGAGAAGACTGTCATGAACAGCACCATCAGAAACTCCTTATAATGGCTTCTAGCACAGGATAGACTTCCATGATCCTTGTTGATGACGTATAAAGAAAATTGAATTTGGAGTCAGATTTGGTAGCAGGGGCTTGACATTTTTGTCTTCATCTGCAAGCTTAATAAGCATGTGATAAGCATGACAATTCTGCCTTCATCCAAATCATTGATTTGAATTGGAGATTCATTCTCTATTGAATGGAGAAATATAACACTTTATTAGAGACCTTTCTCAAGGTTGATACTTATTCATTCACTATCATCCTGTAGGTATGGTTGTTCAACTCATTTTAGATCTACTTAACTGTATTAATCCAGTCCACATGTCTCTATTTTGTTCAAAGGAATACTGTGAAAGATCTTGTTGAATTCCTCTGCGAAATCTAGATATACTCTGACTGTAGCATTGTCCTGATCATCTGGTCTGAAAATCCTATCAGATAAGAAAATGAAGTTAATCTAGTATGACTTGTTCTTAATGAAAGCAATGATCATTGCTTCTAATTCTAATTGCTCGCAAAGCATCCCTTTAGCAATCAGTTTTTAGTATATTGCCAAGCCCATACTAGAAAAATACATTAATATGTTTTTTTCCACTTAGTTACTGTTTTCTATGATTTCTCAAAGACCAATAAAACTTTCAATTTCATTTTAAAAGATTAAATAAAAATGAATTAATGAAATGGAAGAAAGAAAATGAAATGAAAAATGAAAAATATTAACAAGCATTTTTTTCTTTCTCCTATATCATCTCCTACTTCATAATTTTAAAAAAGAGAGAAAAAAAAAGAAAACATAACAAATATACATAGTTGAACAAAACAAATTTTTGCACTAGCCTTGTTCAAAGTGATGTCTTTCATTCATCATCGTAGGTCCATTAGTTGGTTTTTCAATAAACACTTATTAAATGTCTACCTTGTGCCAGCCACTATACTAAAAACTGGAAATGTAAATATGAAAAGAAAAACAATCTCAGCTCTCAAGGAACTTACAATCTAATGAGGGAAAATAGCACACAAATGGTTGATGAAAAAGGGAGAATTTTCTCGGGAGATAAGTCAGTCTTGTTTCATCTTCAGTTCTGTTAAATTGCAATTCATCTTTGTATTGTTCATATTTTTCAGATCTTTCAAAGTTTTTTTTTTCTCCATATTTATATTATGCCATTTTGTCCTCTCCTGATTCTGTTCTCTTCACTCTACAAATCAGCTCAGTGTTCTCTGAAATCATCTATTCATTTATCATTTCTTATATCATTACATTTTTATATCATAATTTATCCAGTCATTCCTCAATAGATAATTACTTCCTTTCTTTCAAATTTTTTTTTATTTTTACAAAAAGAGCTTGTACATATAAATGTTTTTCTTCTTTTGTTGATCTCTTTTGAAAGGTCCATAAATGTAGAAAAATATATGTAGAATTTAATGACTTTTGGGTGTATATTTCCAAATTGCTTTCCAAAACAGCTAGACTAATTCTTAGCTCCATCATGTTTTAGTGTGCCTATTTTGCTGCAACTTCTTCAAAAATTGCCCTTTCTCCTTTTTTTTTTTTTTTTGTCAATTTTGGTAATCTAATGGAGGTAAGGTAAAACTTTAAAGTTTTCTTAATTTCTATGTGGTCAGTAGTGACGGAATGGATAAAGGGCAAAATCTAGAGTAGGGGAGACTCATCTTTCTGAGTTCAAATTTGGCCTCAGACACTTGCTAGCTATGTGATCTTGGGGGTTACCCTTGTTTGCCTCTGTTATTCATCTGTAAAATGAGCAGGAGAAGGAAATGGTGACCCAACAATATCTTAGTCAAGAAAACCCCATATGGGGTCATAAAGAATTAGACACAACTGAACAAATTTTCATTTCTCTGATTATTGCTGTTGGAACTTTTAAAAGCATATGGATATTGATAGCTTAGGTTTCTTCATCTGAAAATTGCTCATTCATATCTTTTGTCCCTTTAGCTATTGGAAAAAAATCTCTTATTTTTATAAATTTTGATCAGTTCCTTATTTGTCTGGAACATATAAATTTTCTTTTCTAATTTTAACTTATTTCTTTCATAATTTTAACAGCATTGTTTTGTCTGTGTAAAAATTAAAAAAAAACTAATACAATTGAATATTGTAATTTTATCCACTGTAACCATAATTATATCTTGTTTGGTTATTAACTCTTTCCCTAATCATAGAGTTGAAAGTTAATGTCTTTCTCGCTCCCTTAATTTGTTTATGATGTCACTTTTTTCCTTTTATATGTTTGATTTGATTTTATTTTTTATAATAGCTTTTTATTTTTAAAATACATGCAAAGATAGTTTTTAACATTCACCATCTTTTTGTTTCTTCTTTATATCATTGATTCAGATACCTTCTGCCATTATGTCTTCCTTCATCTCTGTTTCAAATGATGACACAGCACTTTCCTTTTGTCAAGGATAACCTATATGCACAATTACTCTATTTCATCCCACCTCCAGGAGATTGCCCCCAGTAATGATTCCCATTCTTTGACTTATCTTCCATCCCTCCCTGTCTACTGGTTACTTCCCTTTTGCCTACAAACATGCTCATCTCTCTCCCATTCTGAAAAATTTTTTTTTTCTCATTTGATTCCTCTAGCAATTGTCCTGTATTTATCCTGCCTTTTGCATCTATATTCCTTAAGAAAGCTAGATCTACAATAGTTGCCTCCGCTCTGCCTCCTCTCAACCTCTTTATAATTCTTTACTATTTGGCTTCTGACTTCATCATTCAATTAAAATTATTCTCTTTTCAGTGATTTCTTTATTGTCAAATCCAAGGACCTGTTCTTACTCCTCATTGGGAATTTTCTCAATCTTTATCTTGCCATCTCTGTAATCTTTGACACTGTTGAGAAGGGAATACCTTCCTTGATACTCTCTAATTTTTCAGGACACTGCTCTCTACTTACTGGTTCTCTTCCTATCTAGCCACTCCTTTTTGGTCTCCTTTGCTGAATTGTCAACTAGGTCCTATCTGCTTGGGATTTTGTCCTGTTCCTTCTTATCTCCTATACTATTTCACTTTGTGATCTCTTCAGTTCCCATGGATTCAATTATCATCTCTATACGGATGAATTTCAATTCTATTTATTCAGTCCTAACCTCTCTGTTGACCTCCAGTCTTCCTGACCTCACATCTCTAATTGCCTATTAGACATCTATTACTGCATGTCCTATAGACAACTTAAATTTAATATGTCCAAAACCGAACTCATTATCTTTCCCTCAAACCTTCCCCCTTTTCAAGTTTCCCTATTACTGTAGAGAGCAACACTATCCTCCCATCCTTTAGGCTTACAATGGAGGTGTCATCTTTGACTCCTCACTATTTCTCACCCTAATTCTAATCTGTTGCCAAGGCATGTCAATTACACCTTTGTAACATCTCTAAATATACCCCCCTTAATATTAATCTTAATATATTACCACAACTCTGTTATAATTGTAATCTTCTTACTCCTGGACTACTGCTGCTCAATGTGTCTACCATTTTCTTCATTCCAGTACTTTTGCCAAAGTGATTTTTCTAAAGAGATTTCCCTACATTATTATCCATCTTTTCATTCCATAAATTCCAATTGCTCTCTGTCACCTCCAAGATCAAATGTAAAATCCTCTGTTTGTTGTTCAAAGCACTTAATAACCTAGCCACCCACCCCTTACTTTCCATATTTCTTATACTTTACTCACTTCTAGGCACTCTTTGATCCAGTGACACGGTCCTTCTTACTTTTCCTTGAACAAGACATTCCATCTCTTAGAATTGGGAATTTCTGTTGTAGGTGCTCCATGCCTGGAGTGTTATTCCTTCTTATTTGTATATCCTGGTTTTCTTAGCTTCCTTAAGTCTCAGTTGAAATCTCACCTTCTACAGGAAGTCTTTCCTAATCCCTTAATTCTAAAATTTTCTTCCTGATGATTATTTTTATATGTTCTCTACATAGTTTGCTTGTACAGAGATGTTCACATGTAGTTTCCCTTATTAGATTGTGAGGTCCTCAAGGGCAGAGACTACCCTTTACCTTTTTTGTTTCCCTTGCTTGGCAAGGCTTAGCACCTTGCTTGGCACATTGTCAATTTAATAAATTCTTAATGACTTAATGATTCGTGAATTTTTAAAAATTACTAAATTCCCACTTACTTTGGTGCAAGAACCATACTAAGCACCAATGATAAAATACAGAAGCAAAGACAGTTCCTGCTTTTAGGTAGTATATGGTCTACTAAAAAGAAACAATGCATAAAGAGGAATGGTGTCTAACGAAGGTTTTGTTTCTAACTACAGGGATAGTAGGGATGATGAATGGAGTTACAATGGAAAGGATTGATACAAAAGCAATGATAGAATTGATTTTAGTATGGTCCCAAAACTGGAAAGAAAAAACTGAGGGGTGATGGCAGAGTAAAGGTAGAAATTCTCCATTTTCTCCCCCAAAAGCTCCACATTCCTTTACATAATGACTCTAAACAAATCTTAGAGCATCAGCACATACAAAAAGACAGAGTAGAATAATTTTTCAGCCAATGGCAAGTTAGAAGGTCAACAGGAAAGGTCTGTGGCACTTGGATGGGAGTCCAACATGCAGTCTCTGTGCAGGCTGCTCCAGTGCAGCCCGGATTCCTGCACCAGCAAAGCAGGAATGAGCCTATGCACCTTTAAATCATCAGCAGCACTGACAGTTTCTAGCTCTTTCAGCCCAGAGATACCAAAGATGATTTGGAAGGTGGGCAGGAAAGGTTTGTCAGTAGGGTGAAAGGACCTTGGGAAACCAGCAAACCAAGAATGGGTGTGGTCAGAAGTGGCAGCAGCAGTTTGAAGAGGCCTCAGCCCACAGGAGGTTTCTTTATTAGCACTGAAGAAGGACTCTGCTGTTTTAGCACACTAGATCTTACAGTTACAGTGGAGTGCTTTGCCACTTCTTTCTTCATCTTATTTTGCAGATGAAGAAACTGAAGCAAACAGTTTCAGCTATGGAAACTGAGGCAAAAGGGGTTAAGTGACTTGTCCAAAGTCAAATGGCTAAAGATCTGAGACACAGATGTGAACTCAGGAAGATGAGTTTTCCTGAGATCAGGCCAAGAGCTTTATCCACTGTACACCTAAAGGCCCTTGTAAAGACTTAAGAAAGTGTTAATTACAGATTAACTTTTTTTTTTAAATGTGTACAGAATGCCCTACCCCTCTCCAATCATTTATTATTAGTTATGCTCAACAGGAGCTCCCATTAAATTGTAAGCTCCTCCTCATAGACTATAAGCTCCTTGAGGGAAGGGACTGTCTTTTTGTCTCTTTTTGTTTCCCCAACATTTAGCAATATACTTAGCCCATAGTGGATGCTTAACAAATGTTTATTAATTTATGAGAAATGTAGTAGGAGACTTACAGTAGGAAATCATCACCACACTAAAGCACTGGAGAATGAAGGCTAATAGGAATGATGATGATGATGATGATGATGATAATTGGCATTTATGTAGTATTTGAAGGTTAACAAAGTACTCTACATCCATTATCTTATCTGAGCCTTGGGACACTGATAGTAGAATCCCCTGTGGTGAATTTATGGGAGGATGTAGACCAGTACCATGAAGAATGAACAGTCATGGATGTGTTGTGAGCTAATATACTAATCAATAAAATCACAGCTCAGTTTGGATAGTTGTCTAACTGTTCAGATTATCCCATCAATCTCAAACAGTGTATCTTGGTCCCGTTCAAGAAGGGAGTATCTCTTCCTTCTTATACGTAGTAACCCACAAAGCCCTTTTAAAAATTTCTAGAATGTATTATAAACCAAAATTTATACAGTATTTAGCCTTTATAATTTAATTCTTGAAGGATCACACAACTTCTGTATCTGCCCTTAGTTGTCTCTCCTCACTTTTATCTTGTGAATATAATAACCTTTTAAAAATATGAGCCCATAGCAGATCTCTTTATGCCATCACACTGAGCTTTTTTCTTTCTTTTTTAGAAGCCATCTTCTTTGTCCATGAATAATTCCCAGTTTTACAATTCCATCACCATCATTCCATCCTTTAGTTTCCCATATATATTCCCATTTGCAATATTGATCATACTTTAAATTCCTGACTTTATTGATGTTGGTACAGCCCAGATCACCACCCAACATGCCTTCTCATCCTATGTGATTCTTCACCATGTCTTTTAACAAATCCTCCATCAAGAATTTATTTAACATGCCTCCATATTATATGGATGCCTCGGTAGAACTTGGCCATACATATCTGTTAATTCTCCCTTTTAATAAATCAGCAGCCCAACTCTGTTCAGATCATACATTTCTTGTATGATTTTTTCAGCACTTGTGCTTAAGTCATCACTGGTAATATGCTAGACTATCCTTTTTCTGCTAGGTGGTGACACAATTGTAAAAGTACTATTTCTGGAGTAAGAGCAACTGGGTTCAAATGCCACTTCTGATAATTACCACATGATCTTGACAAATCACTTTACTTTTATGTGGTCCATGCAACTAGGTTAAAGGATAATTGCCCATCTATAGTGGTAGAGGAGTTTTTTTTCGGAAGTATATGAAATCACAGTCAAGGTTTTTTAAAAAAAGTTCTACTTAGTTTCAAGAAATTAACTTTATGAGGGGGGGAAGAGAGGGAGAGAATTTGAAGCTCAAAATTTAAAGAAAAATATTTAAATTGTTTTTACATGTAATTGGTGAAAATAAAATTTTAAAAAAGAAATTGACTTTTCAAATACAAATTCTTTTGTATGGTTAGAAAGCAATTTGTTGGAAAAAGATCTGATGGTTTTAGTGGACTACAACCCCAATCTGAATCAATTGTGACATATGACAGACAGAAAAGCTAATGCAATCTTTGGTGGCTTTGAAAGACATTACTTAGAAAATAAGTACATGATAGCTTGCTATTACTCTGCCCAGCTAAGTACGCATCTGAAGGATTATGCTGAGGAAGAACAGGTTAACCTGGAGTGTGTCTAAAAGAGGACAAACAGAATAGTTAAGGTTCTCAAATTCACCACAGATGGGGATTGGTTCAGCCAACTTTGGATATGTTTAGCTTAGAGAAAAGAACACTCATGGGGAACATGGTAACTGCTTTCATGTACTTGAAAGGCTGCCATGTGGAAGAGGGATTATTTCTTCTGTTTGGTACCCAAAGGCAACACTAGGAGCAATGAGTGGAAGTTAAAAAGAGATAGATTTAGACTTGTAATGAAAATTGTCTTAATTAGACCTATTGGAGAGTTGAATGAGCTGCCTCTTTCCCAATTCCCATTAATGTGAGTGTCTTCCCTCTGAGATTCTCTGCAATTTATTTTGTATGTCTTTTTTTTTTTTTTTTGTACAGACTGTAATTCCTTGAGAGGAGGATCTTGTTTTGCTTTTCTTTGTGTTCCAGTGACTGGCAAATAAATTCTTGTTGACTGACTGATGGATATTGGTCTCCTTGAAAGCAGGGACTATCCCCAGAACTTAATACAGTTCCTGGAAAATTGTAAGTTCTTAATAAATGCTTGTTGAGTTGATTTGATACTGGTTTCCCTCTCACTGAAAAATTTTAAACTAAAGAGGCATTTTTTGAAGTTATGGTTTGAAGGGATAGCCTTTTAGGTATTTTCTATCTCTATGTTTCTATGAAAATGTTACAAATTTATTTCACTTCAAAAAGTTATGGCAATCTTTAGCCTACTTTTAAGAGCGTATGAACTTGCATAACAAATAATATGTATTATATAGGAATTTTACTGTTCTGTGTAAAGATTCAGGGTCTACCCCTTTTTGTACCTCTAGAACTTTATTCCTAATTTTGCCATTCACCTAGTATGCAAGCTTGCTTATGCATCAGTTTCCTCATTTATAAAATAAGGGTCTGAAAAAGATGATTTCTAAGGGTGCCTTCTGCCTTTAGTATTTTAGGATTCTCTTACTCAACATTTGGGCTTCTAATTTATTACAGACTGTCCTGTTTTATACTCCTTTTAAGTACAGTGAGTTGATGATACTCAACACACACATCCTCCCCCTGGAGAGGCAGGGATTTTCCATTACTTAGAGGAAAGATGCTGTTTGTAGAGTGATTAAGCAGAATAGTGGAAGGTTAGCTCCTCTGTATCCCTGTCTTCATCCCCAACAGCCAGGGCCCTTCTCAAAGTGGAACAGTGACTTCTTAAATGAGTATTAGTCATTCAAATCCAATACTGCTACTTAATAGCTGTGTCCTTAGTCAGGATTTTTTAATTT